>NW_008597305.1:0-13820 GCF_000691845.1 Merops nubicus | reverse complement strand
AGCCGCTGCCCCCACCGCTCTCCTGCTCCCTTCCCGGCGCGTCCCATCCCGCACCGCGCCCGCGGGCACTTACCCAGCAGCGGGAAAGCCCTGCGGAGAAGTGCGAGGAAAAGCAGGAGCAGGGGGAGGGCCATGGCCGCGGCTCGCCCGCGCCGCAGGGGGTCGCCCGCGCCGCAGGGAGAGCGTCCCGCCGGGCAGGTCCTGCGTGCTTCTGGAGGGCTGCGGGACCAGGGGAAAGCTCTGGGCTCCAAATGATAAGGAAATATCCTGTCACATGGCGCGTTTTGAAATAACAGGAATTCGCTGTTCAAACTTTGCTTTCCTAAGCTGATTTTGTTTCCCCCCCGCCTCAACGGGGGGAAGATCCTCCTTCCAGGCACACGCAGGTGATAAAGTGGTGATAGCTGAGAGGAGGGCTGGCTTTCTCTGCCTGTCGTGGTGCTGGTTTTCGTTTTTTTGTTTGTTTGTTGGGTTTTTTTTCCCCACATATATATATGTCTCCTCTTCGCGACCCTGTCAGCGATGCCTGTGGGTCAGCAGTTTGTTTTCCAAACAAATTAGCCAAACCTGGACCAAAGGAGGGGGACATCCTCCTCATCTCTTCCAAAGGCGAAACCAAGACTCGAGCAAAACCCTTGTTAGAACCACCGGCTTCCTCCTGAGAGCGAGGACTGCACTAACAGCAGAGACCTACTTTTGGGAAACGAGGATCTGGGTTGCCCCATGTGTGTCCCCTGACCCCCGTCCCACCTCACTCCTCCCCCACGTGTGAGCATATGGCTCCAGGGGCGGCTGGGGAGCACAGCTTGTGCTCACCATGGAAAGGAAGAGCTGGTAGGGACACATGGGCTTAAAACCACTCACGAGGCATTTTCTGAGAACAAATAATTGAAATTCAACCAATTTGTATATAGTTTTTATGCCTCTGATTGTGGTGGCTTTGTCTGCCATTAACAGGATTCAAATCTTGCTCCTGAATCAGTGTGAGAAAAAGAGAGCTGTGCTTTCTAGCTGGCTTTGCACAGGCTGAAACAGGCTGAAATTCCTACATGGAATTAAATAATCTTTCTGAACAGGTGCCTTTATTGCACAATCTGCCTTAAAGCTTTTATGGCTTCTTGCTGTGCTAGATAGGAGACCTGTGCTTTTTTATGGGGAGCAGCGTGTTAATTCCTTAGAGGCTGTTATCACTATATGGTCTGAAGGGTCCTAAATGGATCGAAAACATCAGTCGTACCACTGTCTTATGTATCAAGGCTTTTGTAATGTATGAGACTTACTGAGCATTGTGATACAGCAAACACGAATTTGTGAAGCATCAAAACTATCGTGTGTGAAGCATGCTGTACAGCAGCTCTTCCTGTACCGTTGGGCACTCAGAAACCTCTAAGAGTATTGAAAATCCTCTGAAGCCTCTCTGGTGGAAGTTCTGGGTGGAAAAGTAGAGCATGTCCAGGGAAACATCAATGTTAGATCAGTACAGAAGGAGAAGAATCAGAGACAATATTATTAGAGAAAAAACAATGGAGATGAAGCCCAGGCTCATTTGAAGTCAATGATAAAACTTCCATTAACACTGGAAGGGATGCAACCTGGTCTAGTGAGAAACATCCTTGCCCATGGCAGGGGGGTTGGAACCAGATAATCTTTAAGGTCACTTCCAACCCAAACCATTTTATGATTCTATGAAGTGCTTCTTAATTTCTTTTTGATACCTGTGGACTCTTGTAAAGGTCAGGAACAGCCTGGCCAAGGGATAGAAGGTGGGAAGTACTTGAGCCAGAATCATCAATGTTCTGTATCTTTATGTTGTTGAATTCTCATCTGGGAAACTTCATGTCTTGCTGCAGTATCTGGCAGATGTTTATTATTCACTATTTGCAATGCCCTTTGTGCAGAACAACCAAAAGATCCAAGTGTATGCAGTGAGGAGATTAACTCAATCATAGTACAGTTCAGAAATAAAGATTTCCTCTGCATTCAAGCACTAGCACCTTCAAAAGATTCAGGCATTCAAAGCATGTATGAAAAGTGTTTTTGAAGGTGGAAGAAAAAATATTTTCCTAAGTCACCATAATATTTGTTTACATATTTATTTTACTAGAAGTTAGCAACACCTGGAAGTCCAGAACAGAATCTAGTGCTGGAAGGAACAAGTCAGAAGATGGAGAATAATGCTGCAGAATACTGTTATTTGTGAGATCATCACGGAACATTTGAGAGTTCATGGTATTCTTTTGCCCCAAGATAGAGAGAAGGGAGACACTGTGTGAAGTTCAGTCTCAATGTAAGTAAGCACAATTGCCACAAAATTGTTCAGATTCAGCCGACATGATTCAGAAAGCAAAGGGGGCCGCACACAACTTCAGTGCATATGTGTGTCACAAACAGGCAGGAGAACGGCAGTAAGTAGGTGAGTAGTTACCCCTATTCGGGAGCCAGAGGCTGTGCCAGGAACGAGCTGCACTCTGAAGTGACAGAAGGAGCTGTATTAGGCCGTTCTTGCAGAGTCTCAGAGCTGATCTGGACAAGGAGCTGACCAACCTGATCAGAATTTCAAGTTAGCCCTGCTTTGGGGCAGGTGTCATACTGAGGTCCCTTCCCAACCAAAATGAGATGTCAGAAGAGCTACTTCCAAAACAAGGTTTCCAATCTTTCTTGGGATCTGTTCCTCAGAAAACTAGCCCCCTTCCTGATCTGAAAACTGTTTTTTTTTCTCACCATTCCTTGCACACACTGGAGATAACTGCCACTTCAAAGTCATTTTGAGTGTGAGTGCTCTGTGGATGTGTGTGCATATATATTTATATTTATATTTATATGTATATATATGTCTAGAGCAGCACAGGTCTTGATGAGCTTATTCACATAGCCTCCATGTCTCATCTGCAGCATAATCCTCAACAGATATGTCTGGATCTGGTTTGCTCTTTGGGAATCATCACACAAATACATGAATTGTATATTCTGATCTGATACAGTGCAAGGGAAAGATTTTCTCTCTTTTGAGTCAAAAGGATTCAGCAAAGTCTCAGGCTATAGTGATTTGTAGGCAAGTAGTTACCAGAAGTCCAAGTGGCTGAATAACTCATGACAGGATACATGCCCTAGATAGACATATGTTTTCATCTCTCTCCAAGGGTAGCAAGCCAGCTGCCATGTACGTTTGAAACAGAGAGGCCTGAATTCCTCTGAAACAGGTCAAAGTCTCTCTGCTTATGGCATATCCAGTACTTACAGGTGGTGAGTCTTCCTGGCAAAGTATCCTGAAATCCTGAAGTCATAGTGGCCCTTCACATCAACAGGAAGATGGAAAGTTCAGTCTAAATGAAATCATATCCAGATCTGAAACACAATGTGCCTATTTTGTTTATGTTCAAGCAAAACATCTGGATTATTATCTCTTCTTTCACATTTGCATCCAAAATGGTTTTTGATGTTTCACATAGGAACCTTATCTCTCAGCTGGCATCCAGTAATTTTCTATAAATTTCTAGTATTTTTATGGTCTCATATAATAAACACATACTCAAGAACAAAATTCACATTATTTCAATAGTTTAATATTAAACATTTGTATCTTCACTATTATCACAGTACCTATACTATATTGAGAAGCTTTAGAAACAACATTGAGTAATGGAAAAAAATAGGAATTGGCAAAGTTAATATTTCCTTTTTATGCAAATCAGATTCCTCTGAAATGTTATTTGGAAATTGATTTTGAGGTTTCCAATTTCTAAAAGCAAAATATAAAAAAATGTTTTAGAAAGGAGAACAATCAAGGCTTTAATGTCTGTTATCAGAGAAACTTTACCTAGTAAAAGTCCCTTGAGGATACAAGTAATAGTCACTTTAAGCTCAACTAACGCAACCTTCTGTCTATGCTTTAAATTAAAAAAAAATAAAAAGAAAAAATCTAAAAACCCACCACATTAGAAATTCTAACATTTTGCCTTCACTGCAAAACAAGAATACCCTTGTTCCTTGCATATACCTCACCTGCTTCACAGATATGCATGGCTGTTGAGAATGTATGTATACAGTCATGATTTGTAATATTTCAAGTTCAGTTTATGCTGTGAAAAATCACCAGGGAAATTAAGAGGAATGTCCATGACCTTGTGTTTCTGATTGCTTATAGCCAAAAATGATTGTTAACTGAATAGTTCGAAGCCATGGTAAATACAGCCCAATATTTTCAGATTTTCATGCCAAGCAAAGAAATTGTACAAAGTTTTGGCTTTCTGTCATCATAGAGGAGTCTCAAGTGACAAAGAAGAGAAGACGCATGGCTGTAGACCACCCAGTGTGCTGACATAGATCCTATCATATGCCTTTTATCAGTTCTAGTTCTATTTTTTTTCATGCTATTCTACTATGTCATGTTTCAGAAATACAGCTAAATATTAGATTGTGGGGTGGGGACTGTTTCATCTGAAATACATGTAAGAAATCCTTAGTTATAAGGTGTTCACATCTTAAAATTAACGTACTATGTTTGGGGTTACGTGGTGAACAGAGCCAAGACTGACTTTCTTTTAATGAAAGGACTTCTCCTTAGGCAAGCCACCAGTTTTGCACTTATATGATGTTTTTATCTTGAAACCAGAAACTTTTTAAGTTATATAGATTTCAGAGAATAGCCTGAGAAGTAAAGATATTTTTTGTAGGGACAGGGAGGAGACTATAGCCATAAACTGGGCCACTTTCTCTCCACCTACCAAGAAAAACTACCTAGTTTAAACAAAATCCAAAGATACCAAAGATTTTTGTTTTGAAAGATTCCTTCCATGGGCATCATGAAACCTTCCAGCATTCAGACACTGATGTTTGGAAGTTCTGCAGTGGAAGATGCTGATGACTTCTCCTTAGGTAATTCTTCTCAGTATTTTTATTGAAGTGATTGACATCACAACTTGCTTGTGAGATATGAAGTTGTAAATGTTTTCTCTCTTGACACAGGCATTGTACTCTCATAAACATTTCAGAGTTTCATTAGTCATCTTAGAGTATTTAAACAACATTCTCACACTACTAAATGATGTTGGAGAGTTAGCTTTCTAGAAGATTTTGTTGTTGTAAAGAGCTAATTAATGTTAGACACTGTACTGGTTTTGGCTGGGATGGTGTTAATTTTCTTCATAGCAGCTCAGATGGGACTATATTTTAGAATTATGACCAAAACAATGTTGATAACACAGGGATGCTTTAGTTATTGCTGAACAGTGCTTGCACAGCATCAAGGCCTTTTCTGCTTCCCCCATCAGGGAGTCAGCAACGGGTAGGCAAGAACCTGGGAGGGGACACAGCCAGGACAGCTGACTTAAACATTATGTATGAGATCATTTCAAGAACTTTACTACAGAATACATTCCAATTAGTGTATAGGAGTCAGAGAATTTAGCTTTAATTAAACCAGAATCCTTCAGGGGTCAAATGGGGTTAAAAGCTAGGGGCAAAACCACAGAAAATGGACAAATCTTAAATTTTCTCTAAGGATTTTCAGTGACAAACAAACTAAATGTAACTATCAAATGGAGGAAAAATTATAACAGTATTGCATATGAACAAAAAGAGCCAAGACACAAACCTGTGGATGCCAGCCAACAGTCACCAGAGATGATTTCAAATGTAGCTAAGGCTTAAGCAGGCACCTTTCCTCCATACAGGAGCTAGTAAAGAAGGGCTATGGAAACTTTCAGCATTTTTTCATCTTTTCTCTTGCTTTACAAAACCTAAGCTCATCCTCTTGACTTCTGCAAATGTGTAGAAATGAGACAGCTAATAGGAACAATGAACAAAACAGCGTATAGGTAGGATGCAGTTCGTCACTGGTTTTACACTATCATCTCAAAAAGAAATTCTGTGCACAGGTGAAGGAGAAAAAAAAAGTAAAGCACTGACAAGTAAAGCAGTACAGATTCATTGTTTTGTAATTACATTAAATTCCACAAAAAAAAAAAAAAAGAATATCTCTTCTAAATAGACAAATGTGTTCAGCCCCTAGGACAGCAGTACAACCATCCTACAATCCTCCCTTTGCTGTCAGTGGAGAGAAAGGGAAGAGCAATGTGGATCTCATACCCTTCCATGAACACCCCAGATGTCCAGCTTTAACTAACTTGAGCCTGGCCTGGCACTCCTGAACAGGATAACATACAGCACTGTGATAAGTAGAGCAATAGAATAAATATTCAATCTACATAATCATTTTGTTTTTCTCAAAGCAACACCTCAAGCCTTCGTTGTGAAATACTACGTGGGTTGGGGTTTTTTTTAAATCCTTTTTTTGAATTACTTTTTTTACCTTTCACTTCTCCAGCATAATGCAGATGGGATTAAATGCGTTTCTCTGTCATCTGCCTGCAAGCTATGGCAGGTATCTGTTGTACGGGAAGAAATTAGCCCACCATTGATTTGGGAGGTAAAATACCTTAGTTTATTCCCTGAATAGAATTGCTCTTAATCATGAAATCCATGCTACAAAGCCCCTCCAGCCAGGAGGCAGGAAGGGAATGCCACTGTAGTAAGCACTGGTTGCTTTTCACAGTCTATTTTTTATCTCCTGTTCTGTAATAATAAAACACTCCTAAAGTGATAACTGCGGGAATTTTGGTTTAATTACAGTGCTTTGCATGGCAAAGAACTGTACACGAGCAGAGCAGTGGGACTCAGAGCACTGCTATCTGCACAAGAGACCATTATAAAGCTCTGGACTGCCCCTTCTCCTTTATCTAGGTTCCTTAAGTGTTTTGATAAGACTACTTCACAATTAACAAAATGAACACACTTCTTTAAACCCCCTCATAATTTTACAAATACACCAGTAGTCTCTAAGTTTTCTTCATGCATGGTAATATCCAACTATGTGGATATTATTGCAGAGTCAAAGGTCAGCAAAATTTGGAACTCAGTCGGAGTCCAGCAGAGCACACCTTGAAATTAGTGTAATACCATAACATACAGATAACAGGTACTACCTTTGAGCTGTACACACAGTTCTGATTATTTATCATGGTTAAAAAGAGACAGCAGAAATGGGGCAGTTCACAGATGAAACAGTGTTTAATAAAGGATGAAAGGACTTTCATACTATGAAACAGGGTTTTGTTTTTGGTTTTTTTTTTTTTTAGAAATCAAAGGCAAAAGTTGAGACATGGTAGAGAAAGCTAAAGGGATAAACAGTACAGAGCTGGTTTGTCAGTCCTATTTGCCACATCACACTACAACCACAAAAAAAAATCCTGTTTAATTCAAAACCAGCAGTCTTCACATATATTGTCATGATCAATTCCATAGCCATAGACATGAGCTGTAAGAGGTCCTTGAAGAACTAGCATCCCTTAGGACAGAAATAAATCAGTAGGAGACAGTATTTAGGAAGGAAATTCATCTGAGCAGGTTATGGGATCGATAGGTAACCATCAGGTAGAGACTCCTGAGCTGTTTTTTTGGTTTTTTTTGGTTTTTTTGTTTGTTTGTTTTTTTGCAGAGGAGAGGGTTATTTGGGGTTTCTTTGTTTATTTTAACTTTATTTAAAATAATTTTTTTTTTTTTTTTTTAATGAAAACATGGGCCACACTTCTTAACTACAGGTTTGTTCCTGTCTCACTGGAACATGAATACTATGGCATTCCTAAAGATATTAAGAGGGTACCTGAGAAATGTTTAAATAATTCTTTTGGTGACAATTTTGTTGGGTACTAGTTGAGCAGCACTGAAATATTCTTTATCATAAATAAAAATCCACATCCATGATCAGTATGTCAGTAAGTCTACACCATATTCATGATGGTTACAGCAGCAAAATACTGCACACATGTGACAGAGGAGTTATTTGAAAAAAGGAAACAATTTTCAATGCTATTTTCTAAAGAGTTATGAAATTAACAATAATATGAGTTTAAAAAGGTACATACTTTTTAAAAAACTAATAGTGTCCCTAGCATCGGTGAGATTATTGTTACAGAAATTTAAACATATGCTAACCTCAAGTTTATGAAGTGTTACTCATAGTATAGGGTTTATCCATGGGCAGAATATTAGATTTGTTGAATTAATATTCAATTTGTTTAATTAAATATACCTCGTTTCACTAAAGGCACTAAGAATTGCAGTTGCATCTATGATTTAATGTTCAAACCTCTTGTATTATGCAATGAACACATTAAGCCTGTGCTGTCTGGAATTTTTTTCACCATTTTTGCAGAATTTAAATTTTTTTTATCAGAAGAGGAACTCAGTAAAACTGAAATATTATGAAGTATTATGTAAACTAAACAGTTACAGAGTACCTATGATTGCATTTTCATGGGAAAAAAAAGAAATTTTGTTTTTCGGAATGTTGTTATATTTCATTCTGATTTCAACAAGAGGATTTTTGTTTCAGTAGTATTTCCACCAGGACAGAATAAAATTTCCATGCCTCAGTTCTGTCCATGCCAGAAGAGACAGAGTGTTCCTCCCAGTGACCTCTTTAGGCTGGCATGACAACAGCCCTCTGCCCAGCCCCGTTCACCTGGTGTTTTGCTCATAAGTGTGCGAGGTTGGTCTCTTCTGAGAACGACCGAGCTATAACAGTGGGTTAATTTCATATTGTTTAGTCCCCAATTAATGACATTTTTATTAGTCCAAAACTGTTTAAGCATCCAGACACACTAAGCTTGTTCCTTTAAGCTTTCTCTAAGCTTGTTTGAAAAGCGATTGTCATGCTGGAGTCACAAGATGGGATGACTCATGAGACCACAGCAGGGTGCATGAGATCTGGGCACACGTACAGTGGCGGATGCCTCCCGCAATGGGTTTCAGATCTGCACAGCACGTGTCCTTCTGCTACAGTGTCTTCACCCAGGAACATCGCCAGGCCTCACAAGCACACAGTTCTCCAGCCAGCCAGTCCTAAGTACCTCACTTAGTGATCCTCTGTTTCAATCTGTTCCTGCCCTCACTTCCTTAGCCTTAAAATGAGATAGTTACTAACTTCCTTGACTTACTAGAGAGCAAATATAGTGATGTGCATATTGAGTATTGAATATAGTGAAATTTATGAGCCAAAAAGTGGCTGAAACAGTCCTGAAGCTATTCTACCCTCCAGCACATTTCTAGTGAAATAAAAGCTGAGTAACAGTTTTGTAGATTGTGACTTAAAGAGTGTGAAGAATGATGACCTGTGACTCAGGGGCAGAAGGAGGGGGGTTGGTACTACTTTGTGTGTGGGAGCAGCTCTTATGGAAGGAGCAGACCTGCTGGGGGTGAGGAGGGGCTAGGATGATGTTGAGTACTACTGTGAGAAGCCACACACTGAAACAGAAGACTGGAACTGATGTGGAAGACTCTTTGGTGCTTAATCCTTACCTCGATCTTGGGAGGCTACTGGAACTGCAGTAACAAGCTTTCACACGTTTTACTCCATCTGCTCATCCACAGCTGACCTTCAGGGCAGTACTCCTCCAAGACATATATGCCTTACCACCTGCTTTTGATGCAGTGTCTTCTGCACTATCTCCTAGTGGGAATACGAAGACAGAAGATTAAAATGTTCTCTTTCTCTTACAAAGTTTTGATAACATATGAGGGATGAGTTGAAGTCTGGTAAATCATAATTTCTGGGAAAACCAACAGCTTTCCCTTGAATTTTGAGAAGTTTGGCAAGAGCTCCAAAGTTCTTAGGAAATGTAGCAAGTTAAATACATGAACAGCACTACACTGCCCCAAAGATTTTGCCATCTGAAAAATGCTCAGTGAACCAGCAGGGAAATGATAGATTTGGGCCAGAAGCATCCTAATGTCAGCCACCACTTCAGCCCATCACTGGGTAGCATTTTCAGCAGAAACATCCTGGCATGAAAAAGCAGAGAGACTGAATCAGTTTTTTCTCTCCTACTGGGAAGTGTTACCAAGGAGTCAGAAAATTTCGCACTGCCCCAAAGCTGTTGTATATGTAAGGATAACAACCAGTTTTACTGTTATTTGTCCAACTGGTTTCCCATTAAAAGAAATATTTAAAATGTTGATATTTAGGTGAAATGTCTTGTACCACTGTATAACAGACTCAACAGCCATTTCCTTGAGAATATTTATGAATATTGACTTTGTAAAAATCTGAAAGGGAAGTAGTCCAGATTCCTGGGAGCTATGCCAAGAAATTTTGAATCCAGGGAAACAGCACTCTCATGGTGTGCAAACAGGACTAGAATTCAGACCTCCTGGAATTTAACCTCAGCTGCCTGTTTTCTGCATGTTCGTGGCATGTGGTGCAGTCACTGTGTGCCCCTTTTCACCATTTTAAGGCATGCTGACATTGCATATACTGTGTACGTCAATCAATACTTGTAAGATGATGACCACTCATAGGTGAGAATGTTTCTCTTGATAAAACATTTTTGCAGAGTAAGCAATAAAATACAATCAGGAAAGCTTTCCTCAGAACAGCAGGGAGCCAAATTCCAACATGGTTCTGAAAAACACATAAAAGACCAAAACACCAGGCAACAGCACCCAGCCGAAAAATGTCCTGCTCTGCAAAACACTTCAGAGTTCCATAGCGTTTTCTGTAACTACTACCTCCTTTTTCAACCAACACTGGGGATCAGCACTCACACATGTGGACATCAGCAGCACTATAGGGCTGAGGAACCTCATACGCTCTCCCTTTCTCTTCTACAAAATAGTCCTGGACCTCCTCCCTGCCAAACAGCCGTGGTCCTGTTACCAGGAGAGCCTTCATCTCCTGTTTTCATACAGATACAGGTTCTTTATGGGTGACCTGGACTTCAACTTCTGTTGATATTTCCAAAGATGGACAAGGTATTTCTTATGTAAGTCAAAGTAAAAAACAAAACCAAACCCCCAAAACACAGGTGGGAAAGAACGGCCAGTAAAAGGTATCTAGAGGAAAGGCCTAATAATCCAAAACCAGGCAGGATTTGGGATTAGTTGTCTTTCCTGGCACCCTGGCTAGAAGCAAGAGATTAGCCACAGTCATGGCTGGATTATTTTGGTGCCTCATTTCAGTTTGAGTTAAGCATCAAAATTACTTTGAAAATGTGAAACCTAGCTGTTAGGCTAATCCTAAATGTTAAGTCTCTAAAGTGATTGAAGAGCTCTTAAATCAAAAATTCAAATGGAAACAATTACACTAATAAGTAAGAACAGTTTTGTGATAAGGTAGGTTTTTCCCTTTATTAGGGACTCTTTTTGTCTAGACCAATGTCTTTCCCATAATTTACCATCTCCACCATTTCACAGGAGAAACGTCTTAATATTTCGAAGCCCTTCTGTCATTTCGAGCACTGTGAGAGTCCTTAGATAAAAAAATACTGATTTTTCATTGACTAATAGTTGGCTGTGCTATCTGCATTTAATCCTAAATCATATCACCTCATCATATCGGCAGCGCTTAGTCCAGTCCGAAAATCCTCGTAGTCTGTTTCTGAAGGTTCACCAGCAACTGTGCCATTTGTTATTTCCACCAGTACAGCAGGTAACTGCTCAGGCAGACCCAGCACGGCAGCCCGTCAAGCAATCAGCCCAGCAACAACACCACAGCTTCATGCTCTCTTATTTAATTTCTTACTAACATTGTCACCTTATCTAAGTTTTCTGTAGAGCAATGGGTTTGAACTCATGAACAACATAAAATAGCTGTATTTTCTGAGAACAGCTTCCTTCTGTGGTATCAAAAGGTGCCATTTGCTCATTCTTCCTAAAATAAAAATACTCTCTTCAGCTCTGTGTTGCATGGAGGATTTCTATGGACTATTCTTCTTCGGAGTCCTGGCAGCTCTTCCTGCCTGTTATCTATGACCAGAAGCGAGCTGAGGTATCAGTTTTTACAGGAAACCAGATCAGCAAATGTCACACAGGCAACAAGACAGGATATAGTAAACTATGTTCCATATATACATCCCATGCTTCCTTTACTGTCTCAAAGCTGAGAACCAAGTGGTGAACAGCAAACGTAGGTATAGGGGGAAAAGAAAACTGAAGTGCTTCATAAATCATAAAACCTGATTTTCCCTACAAATTATTCAGTGCAAATGTAAGCAATTGAAGATGAACACTGACATGGTCAGGGTATCACATGCCACTCCTATGGCAGAATACTGTCCAAGAAGACTTGCCTACATGTACGTCCTTAATTTTTGTTTAATTTAATAACTGTCCTGGGTGGAGTACTCAACTACTTGCATCCAAAGCAGGGAACTTCTGTAAGTCTCTTGACATTACAGAACATGCCATAATTCTGATTTCACTCAGAGCCCTGGCTTATTTTACATCTTCTATAAAACAAAGAGGTTATTTCTTAACGCAGACTTAAAATACTGCTTTGTTTAGAGACAGTTGAGGGTTTCTGTGGATTAATCCTTTCTACACAAAGCATGAGTGTCCTTCTAGAAACAAAGCTTTATTATTAAAGATTCATTTGTTTGCATAAATTCTTCTTCCTTGTATCTCCTGATTGCATCATACCCCTTAAGTGCTAGTTTGCATTTATCATTCATTCTCTACACCACTCCTAAGACCTTGAGACCCCACTCCACATATCATACTCAATTTTAGTGAAGCCAACAACACTTGACAAATTTGACAGTGAAGTACAAAGAAAAGAGGCTAAATCCATTTTATTGTGGTCTCTTGTTTGTCATTGCTATTCCAAAGTACAACATTACCCAAAATGATTGACTGCTATATTCCTTGTTTTACTACAGATACCTTCAACAGCTGCCCCTTCTGCTCTGCAAGACAAATATTAAAAATAATTTTTTTTAATTTACAGGTGCCCGAACACCTGTAGTGAGCTATGAATAACAAGTCTGGTTTAGCTGAGAAATTCAGATAAAATAAGTATTTCTGGCTAATTATGACAGGCTAGATCTGCAATCAAGATCCGTTTTATGGCACAACATTCTTTACGTTTTTACACTAGGAGTCACAATCAATGAAAGGTCAAAGAAACAGTGAAACAGAGATTCCTGTCCATGCAGAGCATATGCTAGAAGTGACATCTTTATCAATACCTGAATACGGCACCCTCCTATCAAAGAAGCTAAAGATCCTCCCTTACCAACCTACTCAAATGAAACACAGACTCCTCAGGCTTGTACTGTTGACACTCATGTTATGCAGGACTGATTTTTATTCTTAAAATAAATTAATCTGATATAATAAAGCGGGGAATGTGTCTTCACAGCAGGGAGTGGGGGGAAAACACTTTGTGGAGAGATACAATCACCAGTGCTCCAAGGTCTAGACACTTTACATGCAAGAAGAACCAAGCAAGAAGAACCTGAGGACTTGAATGAATTTAAACAAACCTAGATATCTACCTCAAGGCGTTTGCATAGCCTAAACCTTTGAACTTTAGGAACTAGTATGCATGCTTAATGAACTTATACATAGTAACTTCTCCTCCCAGGGGAGGCATAAAATGAAGTTAAGGAGACATATGATGTATGATGAGAAGTGGGACAATCGTTAAGGGGAACATGTAGTAGGTGTACAGGGCAGTCTGTACACCCCGAGTACCTCAGCCAGTGGGGAAAGGAGGAGGGAAATTTGTGGCCAGGAAATTGGGATAAAAAGGGGGCTGCGTCCCCCCAGAAAACTAAGAGACCCCACCTGGATATGCCTGTGGACTCTCCCTTTATTCAAATAAAGTATATTTTACAGGACTCCTCTGTCTCCTGTTGGAACATCGACCCCTGGCAACTGTATTTTCTGCACAAACCCAAGACTATTGTATATCAGTGCCCAAGTCCTTTCCTCCCCTGCCCATCCTCTTCCCCCCACCCCACCCCCCACTCCCCCACTCCCAG
>NW_008597304.1:0-1349 GCF_000691845.1 Merops nubicus | reverse complement strand
GCCGCAGCTTGATGTTGAACTGCTTGAGGGTCTGCTCGAGCTGCTGCTGGTTCCCCGCGAAGTACGCCGAGACGGCGTTGTGGAAGAGCAGCAGCTGCTTGTGCATCACCTTGATCTGGGGGGGCCGTGGCGTCAGGGGCCGCGGGGGCCCCCACGGAGCCCGCCAGGTGGGAGAGACGGGGAAAGAGAAAGGGGAGGTGGGAAAGGGGGCAGAGCCAGGAGGAGGAAATGAGGCAGCAGCAAGAGGTGGGAGAAGAAAAAGTGGCAGGAACAAGAGAAGTGGGAGAAAGTGGAACGCTGCAAAAAGGGGCAGATCTGGGAGAAGGGAAGAAGTGGAGATGGAAATGGGAAAGTGGGAAAAGGGCTGGGAGAAGGAAAAGAAGCAGACAGAACAGAGGAGGTGAGAAAAGGGGCAGAGGCAGGAGAAGGAAAATAGGTGGGAAAAGAGGCGGGAACAAGAAGAGAGGCGGCAAAAACGGAAAGCTGAAAAAAGTAAAAGAGGCAGAACCAGGAAAAGAAGTGGAGATAGAAAAGGGAAAGTGGGAGGAGTGGAGCTGAGAGGTGGAAAACAGGGAGAATGAAAGGCTGGAGGAGTGGAGCCAGGAGCAGCAGAGCCGGGAGCAGCCCGTGGGCAGACCTCTGCCCTTCCCTGGGGCTCCCCCCACAGCTGCCTGCCCGCAGGCAGAGCACAGGGACCCGGTGTAATCTGGGCCCAGCCCAGCTCCGTGCTCAGGGCCCCATTCCCAGCCCCGTTCCCGGCCGCTCCACACCTTGTTCTCCTCCAGGAACTTCAGCTTGATGGCCACATCTGCACGCAGCTTCTCGTACTTGTCCTTGTGGCTCTGGAACTGGCTCTGGGCCGCATCCAGCCGGCACAGGGTGCTGGCGTCCCGCGGGCCCATGCTCAGCTCCTCCAGGTCGGTGCGGTACGCGTCATACTCCAGCCTGGCGGGGCCGTGATGTCAGGGCTGTGACGCCAGGCCCGCAACGTCAGAGGCACGGGGGCGCCTGCCCCCTCCTACCTGGCCGTCTCGTACTGCTTCACCGTCATCAGCGTGTCCTCCATGGTCTTGTTGACCAGCGTGTTGATGCTGGAGACGAAGAAGTTGACAGCCCCCAGCAGCGTCTCCCCGTTCTTGCAGAGCAGCTTCTGCGTCTCCGCGTTGTACCCGAACTCCTCCTGGGGGGATGGGTTGGGGGAAGTCAGGGCCCCACGCCATGGGGGCCGAGGGCTCGCTGGGGCATCCCCGCGGGCGCCGGTACCTGCAGCTCTGGTGACTTCTGGCTGAGGTCGGCGAAAGCGTCGCCGAGGGCGTGCTGGGTCTGCACCAGGCTGTAGAGGTGGGCGG
>NW_008597303.1:10615-12430 GCF_000691845.1 Merops nubicus | reverse complement strand
CAGCCAGCGCCTCTCCAGACCTGCCAGCGCGCCGCAGGCGGCAGCGCTCCGGGCACAGCCCGGCCATCAGAGCCACCCTCACTAATTACCCTCCCTCGAAGTGTTTGGCTAGAGGGCGAGGCCACGGCCTGGCCACGGCTCCATCACTGGCTGGGACAAGGGCAAGCTCAGGTTGGGTTGGCTAGGAGGTCAGAGTGGCCCTTCTCCAGCCCATGGCCACCACTGCCTCGCTCCCAGGGCAGGAGCACCGCCAGAAGCCCACCAATCTCAGGGCTGACAGCAGGAGAGGGACCCTGCAGTGTCCACAACCCTCTCCTCAGGTACAACGGTCTCACACCTTCACCCTCCCCAAAATGAAGGAGCAGGGAGGAAAATAACTGCTTGGAGAAGCACGAGACACAGTCAGCACATCCCACAGACTCCTGCAGGCTGGGGCTGATCCTTGACCCCAGAGGCACAAGACACAGAGGAGCTGTGTGGCAGGGCAAGGGGACGCCTGTGCCACTGTGACCAGGCTCCCCAGGCTCCGCTGAGTGGGAAGCACCATTTGACTCCCTTGCCAAGGGCTCCAACACCTCCAGAGACACAAACGCAGGTTCCTGATTAAAGCACAGACCTGGCACCAGACTGCAAGACAGTCAGCACCATGTGCCTTGGTCAGGCAAGGCGGGGGTCCCGCCAGCAGGGAAGAGACCAGAGTCCAAACATAGGTAGAAAAAAAAAACGAGAGAGGAATTATCTTTATTTGTAAAGCATGTTAACAGATGAACAGTTTGATGCTACCCAGCAATAAAGGTGTTAAGACTCCACTGAGCACTCATCTGCTCTCAGGCTCCTGTCACACAAACAGCCCACCAGCTCACGGTCAAGGAAACACACCGTGAGCTGCCCCTACCCCCCCAGCAACAGCTTGAGAAGAACCACTACAAGCCCTGAAATAAGTTAACGGCAATATCCAGTGTCCAGCTCCAGCGCTGCCTCCTGGTTAACTGAGAATGGCTCCAGAGCAGCAGAGGGGGAACCTGCCTGGCACCGCGTGGGTCCAGGCGGCATGGGAACGAGCCCACGATGCGCCTGGTGGCCCTGTCCATGTGGCCTACAGGGCACGTGTCACTTCCACACTAGGGAAGGGTGCAGCCTTGCTCGGGCGATGCCCTGGGAAAGACACAGAACTACCCTCCCAGCCCCCCTGTCCGGTCACCTGCAGAGCCACAGGAGAGGGAGGAGCAGAGACCTGCCGGGAGCGGTGCCCGCGCCAGCCCCCCGAGGAGCTGCTCACGACCCACCCGCAGTGCCCCCAGCGCCCCCAAACCCCGAGGAGGGGCAAGGAGGGCACTGCAGAACAGCCCTACCCGGCACATCCCACACTTCCCAGGGGGAGGGGGAGAGGAGTTGCCCTCCTCTGCACCAACATGGAGAAACCCAGGACAAAGACAGCCAGTGACCTACACTACCAGAAACAAGGGATTTACAATTTACAGGTAGAAAAACCCTCCCACAACTTTTTTTTTTAAAAAAAAAAAGTATATTTTAGATTCTACAGCTTAAGTTTCTTTAGAAAGTGAAGCAACTGAATTGCAAGGACACACTAGAGTATTTCATGGTGCTATATAACCAAAAAAAAAAAAGAAGAAAAAATTGTCCAGACGACTTCATCTATGCATCACCTGGCAGGAGAGAAAGAGCAGCCAGTTAGACAACCCAGCTGTACCAGTGAGCCTGTACTGCACACTGGAGGGGGTGATGGGACAGCCCAGGACAAAGCTGTGGGCTAGACTCATCTCCTGCTGGAGTCCAGGGCAGGAGTTACCAGCC
>NW_008597303.1:0-10568 GCF_000691845.1 Merops nubicus | reverse complement strand
GCTGGAGCCCCCAAGCGGAGTCCAGCAGTCCCTTCTTCCCCCTCCCTGGCCTGTCTGCCTGGGCAGAGGCCACACTGCTGCTCCCCACACACTCCCAGCAGCTTTGGCGGGTTCCTGCTGGGCTACTAATGGTCTGCACTTCAACTTCACAGCAACACTTCCCTTTCCTCTCCCCAGGCCCTGGCAGGATGATGCTGGGCCAGAGGAACCTCTGCACAGATGCTTCTGCTTCTCCCAGAGACCTCAGCCGGCAGAGCCCCAGCCGGGTCACCCCGGGAGCCCCTCGCTGTGGGGGGCCGAGGAGCTGGCCCAGCAGCTGCCCCCCTGCAGCTCTGCCCTGGGGGCAGCACTCACCTGGCCCCGGCCTCAGTTCGCATTTCTCTGGCGGACGTTCTTGTCCTTGTGGTTTGTGGCATTGCTCTTCCTGGAGAGAGAAAAGGGGCAGTGAGGAAAGAAAAGGCACAAAGCCCCACCCTGCCCACTACTGTAAATTGGGTACAAACAGATGCTCAAGACAAGGTGAGATGTTACCAGAACAGTATCAGTTTGAGGCACTGGTGCTTCCAACATCATCCCCAACTATGTGGGGTTTACAGGCATTCAATGAACCATGGGGCAAGTCTCCCACCCAATAAGGTACCGCTTTATTCCCACACCAGCTGCTGTTCTACTTGGAGCAGACTCCCCAGATAGACATGATCTGCCAGGACGAGTCTGGCTGAAGAGGAAGGAGGAAGGTACTTACAGTGGTGCAGAGCCTCCATCGTCATCTTCACAGTCAGGACAACATAGAAAGAAAGGACAGTGTCAGGGAAGAGCATGTACAAAGTCATCTCTGCCACCTCTCAAAACTCCGGGGACTCCATTCTGGACAGGGTACAGCCACAGGGATACTACTGCCTGCACAGGACCAGACCCAAAAGGTCACCTCACCCACAGGGCTCCTGTTTCGCCAGGGCCTGGCAGGGCAGGGGCTGCTTCCTACCAGAACACACCATCCCCAAGTTCAGAGCTTAGACAAGGCCCAGACTTGAGCATAAGCCCCATTACGCAGTTGCTTCTGCTGGCCCAGGGCAGGCACCTCACTAAACCCGAGACCACCTCAGGAGGCCACAGAACTAGACCTACAACTGCTCGGTGGGCACCCGGCAGCCTCTGCTGGATGTCTGTGCCCTGCGTGCCCTTGGCACACTGGCCAGTCTTCCACGTGAAACCCGAGGGGGATGTTTCAGGAATGAGGCTTTAAGGAGCAGCAGCAGCCCCTTCTCCCTCCCCCCCCCCGACACATGCCCTGAAATCAAAATAAACACACTGCACACCACATTCTTGCTACACAAGGAAGCATAGCTAAGAAAACACCTCTGCCAACACGTGCCAAGCCCTGGGGCCTTTCACCAGCTCCTTGCAATCTGCCACCTTCCAGCAGAAGGGTCCCCACTATCTCCTGCACAGTCCAGGCTCCCCACAAACAGCTCTAAGCACTGGGACTGCCCTGGGCACGGAGATCTGCATGCAGCTGGTGAGAGGATGGGTGCAGAAATACAGCTGGAACCATCTTCTACTTACCATGTGAGGTGGCACCAGCAGCAGAGAAGGGAAGAGTGGAAAGGTAACACCAGCAAGGGTATCAACCATACACAAGCCAGGCTCTCCCCATCCCAGGTACCAGGGAGCAGCCAATTCACAACCAGGACCATGAGGGATAGCATTTGTCCAAGCTGTCCCTTATTGTCACCTCCTCTTAAGAAGGGCCAAGGGACAGACTTTTGGGGACAGAGAGCCACTTTACACCAGGAAAGCGTGAGGCTGTGTATGTCTGTCAAACAGGTACCATGCTGTACCCTCATCCACAAGCACTTGGGAACCTGAGCTTCAGAGCTCTGGCCAAAGAGCATCAGGACACTACAGTAACATGTCCTGTTGTCTGTCAAAGCAT
This sequence comes from Merops nubicus, assembly GCF_000691845.1. Taxonomy (NCBI): domain Eukaryota; kingdom Metazoa; phylum Chordata; class Aves; order Coraciiformes; family Meropidae; genus Merops; species Merops nubicus. Next base: position 8,632 of record NW_008597303.1, on the reverse strand, counting down.
CTGATGGAGCTCTGATGGGTCAGCACTGATGTGATCTGGACAAGGCTGATGGCATCAGAAGCCAGATCACTCAACACACACAGGCTATCTTTTTTCCGCTGGAAGATGCAGCTACAACATCCTTCAGCAGCCGCCTCCCTCCCAGCCAGGAGCAGCCGAGGGCAAGCACCTGGCCCTAGAGCTGCCCTGAGCAGAGCTGGGGCCAGGGAGGGATGTTTGGTTTCGGTCCCTCCACGGCGCCCCAGGCTCAGCAGCTGTGCTGTTCCCAGCAGCAGGAAGGATCCGGAGCACTCCCGCTTCATTGTTGCCGGGATCTGATAAGGGAGGGGCAGCTGGGCCAGCACAATGCAGATCCTTCCCGATAAGGAAAGGGAGGAGCTGAGACTTCCAGAACAGATTAAAGATAGCACTTGGCTTTGAGATCCAGGATGTGTGGATCTGAGTACCCCAACAGATCCAGGAGCTGAACCTGAATTCAGCTAAGTCTGGTTTTACGGAGACACCCACACAGGCCCCCAGTTTGGCTGCACCAGAAAAGCTCCACTACTGTCTCAGAAATCAACTTCTCCAGAATGTCAACTGCTAAACCCTGGTCCTGCCGACGACCACGTGAAGCACTTGAGCAAAGTGCAGAGGAACTGGTGAGACAAAGGGTCAGGCTGACCTGCGCTGCATCTTATCTCACTCTAGATCCAAAGCACAGCTGAAGTACTCTCACAAACAGCAAAAATACTTGCAGCTTTATGGCTGAAGTAGTGTGAAGGCTATCACTGTTTTACAAGAAGTGCCCTCAAGAAGCATCCCTCAAATTAATGCCCATCCGGTGAAGGGAACCCCAAGTTCTCTGTGAGAACATTCTGACATTTACCTACAAGTAACTTGGTCTCCCCAGAAAGATTTAACCCCGGACACCTCTTACCATCAAGAACCTCGTCTGGCTTCCTCCTCTTCTCATAGATGAAGATGATGGTGACAAGGACGAGGACTTCTGCCACAATCCCCAGGAAGGGCCAGAGCGCTGCCAGGCGGCTGCGCACGTGCAGGTTCACCACAGCAGCACCAGTGCCGCTGGCGTTGGTGCCGTTGCAGTAGTAGTCACCCTTGTCCTCCTCCATGTTCAGCTTAAGAACACGTAACTCTGTCTTGTTGCCAGTGGACTTGATGATGTACCGGCCAGACCCGTTGACGATGTGCTGGAGGGAGAGGCAGAGAGCAGGGCTGGCGTGGGGAGCTCACGTACCACTGCAGAAACCCCCCTTGCCACGGCACTGAGGAGGCTGCTCTGAAAGAGCCAATTCTGACAGGACAAGGTCCTCCCCTCTTTGCTGGGAAACAGGGGATGCAGCAGAAAGAGCATCAAGCCTGAGCACTTACCTCTTGACCATTTTTGTACCAGGCCCAAAAGGCGACTGGGGGGAAAGAGGGACTCTTGCAGATCAGCACGCCCGTGTCCCCCTCGTTCCCGTTCTCAGACTTCTTGTACGCAACCACCTGGGGTGGAACTTCAGCAAGAGCAAAAGAAAACCAGACGCCTCGTTATGGAAAACGTGGAAGACGTGTACTCCCTACAGCCCACCTGGCCAGAGCCAAAGTTACCCATCGAGCCTGACTTCAGCTGAAGACATGCATTAGTGGGCCTGCTCCCCCTTGCCCATCATCTGGCATGTCAAGCTGCTTTGAGAAAGACTCAGACAATTTGTACACCAGAAATTATCCCTTTCCCATTATTCCTGTGAGAACGTACCCACAGCAGAAGGCTGATTAAATACAAGGTCCAAGAGTTGACCCTACAGACACTTCATCTGCCTGGCAAGATGGAGCTGCCTCATGGAGCAAATCTGGCAGGACATGTGTAGAGTCCTGCAGCCCTATTAGTAAGGGCTATAAAAGCAGCAAGTTGAAAAGACACCAAAGCCAAGTGTTCAGGAGATCACAGCTTCCCCACTCCCCTCCTCAGACCCAGAAGCAAACGTGAGAAGTTACCTGAAACACTCACTTCTCCTTTTATCACGGGGCTTGTTTTGTAGACACATTCGTAGACGCCAGAGTGCTCTTCCACCTTCCCCTCGATTCTACAAAACAAAAATAGGATGTCAGAGGAGCATCCAGCACAACTGACTGACCCACAAACAGAGACCAGACCCCAGGCCCAGGGACACAGCCACTGAAACTCATCACAAGTCTCCTCCACTGGCAACTCTCCCCATCCTAGCACGAGGCTGACCCACGTACCTACAGCCACCCAGCCCTCCACCTTCTCTCCCCACAGAAGATTTCACACACACCAAGTCTAGCTCGGGTCTGTCAAGTCAGTGATCACTGTGACCTCCTGATCTTGTGTCCCGAATCCCAAAACCCAGCAGCTTTCACCCCCTAACCCAAACCACTCTTGCCATCAGGATGTCTACAGAGAGAACAAATTTAAGACCTAGCCTGTGAGCTAGTTTAGCTGAAGGAAACCAGGAGCACCAGGACAACATCACACCCTCACCAGGAGCAGTGCCATGTGTACACTTCAGAAGTGGCCAACTCCATGCTCTTCCCTCTTCCATACAGACCCCAGGCTCATTAAAAAAAAAAACCACACACACAAAATCACACCCTAATGAGTGAAGCTGACAGAATCTGAGGTATGGCAAGAGTCCATACACCTCATGTAAGGCATCAGCCCTGGAGTTCACCTCTACAGGAGGCAGGCAAGGAGCTTAGGACTACAGATTCAAAGGTAAGCCCACTAAACACGTGGCAAAGTAACCCCCAGGCTGAGTTCCTCTGGGCTGACCCAAGCGTAGGGAGAACTCTCCCATTTTCATCTTTGTAAAGCTGCTGCAATGAGATTTAGTGGATTATGCTGCACTGCACGAACATCTCATGCTGCAGCTCAGTGGTACCCACTGGAGGGAAGGGGCCAGCAAAGTTCTGGTCCCGTGGCTGTGCTGGGACAAGAGGCCGTTGTTAGCTCTGCTGTGCACAGCGCTTCCCACTTCCAAAAACCACTCAGCTAAGGAATTGAGGTCACACGAGGGAGGCTGGGTTATAAATACTTTAATCCTTGTTCAGCTCCCTGTTGCTATGGGGAGACAGGCACGTCGGCACTGCCACACAAAAGGACATGATGCCTCCACAGCTGCTGGGCCAGAGCCAGCGGGCCCGACTGTAATCAAAGAGGAAAGCTCACGGCACGGGCGCAGTGCGGCTGGGGCTGGGGCTGGGGCTCCTGCTCCTGCCCAGCTCTGCCCTGCAAACAGCTCCAGAGCACTGACCAGAACTTGCAGGCGGCTCCCCAGCCTGTTCCATAAGAACGGGTGGACTTTGGAAAGGTACATTAACCCCACAGGCAGAGGCAGCACACGGTGGAGCCTCTTGTTCCACACACGTCCTCTGGGGAGCAGGGAGCTGACGTGGGAGCTCTGGGAAGTGGCTCCAGCAGAGTGATGTCAGTGAGCCCCAAGCACGCTGCCCCCACCAACCGACCAGCCGAGTCCAGCTGAACGCCTGCGTAAAAACTTCTCCTACTAAGACAGTATTTGTGGCATATAACTTGCCCCTCCTCCTCATAAAGGAGAAAACGTTTGGCCTTACCAAAACTTTGTTTAGCTCATGTTATATTCTGAAGTTTAAAAGCCAACATTTCCAGCAGCACTTCAAGCACTCATCTCGGGGTTCTGCTGACAGGAAACGTTAACTGCCTCTAGTAAATAACCCTGCCCCCCGTGTTCCCACTGCTCTCTGGCCTCGCCGACACTCACGTGTAACTGGTGAAGGTGCCCGACTCCGTGTCTGCCTGCAGAACCTTGTCCCCGTGGATCCACTCGTGGCCCTCGATGGCGGGGTGTGGAGCAGTTATGTTGCAGTTGAGGACCGTCTTGCCAGAGACGAGGGTTAGCCAAGAATTGATCTCTGGACCTGCATTCACAAATAATTTGACCAAAATTAGCACGTGGAATTCCAGAGGTCGCGTGCCTGCCCGAGAACCTTCAACACGAACAGCTCCCAATCCCACAGCTCCTTGTCTCTGTCGCAGCTTTCACTCACCTCCGCAAGGACTCTCCTGCCAGAGCTGATGACAGCAGCACAGGGGCCTGGAGAGGCAGGCGACAGGGCCTGGCCGCACGCAGCGACTGCTGCCTGCTCTGGGCAACTCTGAGCCTCCTGCTGTCCCTGCAATGGGTGCTGCTCCGGCAGAGCCAAGTGTTCAATAAGCAATGGAAAAGGTCACACTCTGAAGGGCAGAGTACAGCTCTCTGCTTTTGTGAGCCTCTGCAGCACTCACCGTGCCACCACCTTCCAGACACCTCCAGGAAGGTCACGGGTGGCACTCGAGACCCTCCCTTGCGAGGGGCTGCAGACGAGACCGCGTGCCAGCGGTACGTGCCCAAGAGATTACAGCCAGATTACTCCAGGGAGACCACACAGAACCATGGCTCCGGAAGGTCCTGGGCCTTCACGTGCCAAGCAACAGTAAATTATGCAATATAAAGATGACTCGGGGATTTCTGCGGGTAGGAGGCAGCCCCAGAACGCTGCTGCCACGAGCGGCACCATGACACAGACCTGGGGCTCTATGGTTCCTACCCTTCACCTAACAGCAATCTCTTGGAAGGAACATTTTTTGCACAGAGCTGACAGGGATTTTGCTTTTCCTTCTACCCAAATCCCACTGAAGAAGACTGTGCTGGAGTTGCTTGTTCTGTAGCACGTTTATGCTGAATAGACTACGCTGCTCTGCTCAGCAGGATGTTAAAACCCCTCACACCAGCCCCAGTTTCTATTCCTCAGAGCAGCTGCCCATTAGCTCCCCAGTTCGACCGCCAGCGCTAAGCAGAAGGAAACCGGTCACGTCCACAGGACAAGCAACTACGTCACACGCAGTGTCACACACAGACACGGCCACTTCAAAAACGGTTGCATCTCAAGAGACTCAAAGCAGGATTTGGTCCCCACAGTTTGTATCACGAGCACGAAGCGAGCTTAGAGCAGGACTGTCACCGGAGCAGGAGCCGTAGGAGCTGCGGGGAAGGGCCGGTTGGTCAGTGGTGGTTAGGGCAGAGTCTACCACAGAACTGAGACTCAATTCTACAGGCCAGCAGCAGGGCTCGAGGCGCTCGGGAGGAAGCGGGACGTTCCAGGTCTTTGGCTCCGGAAAAGGCACGGGATTGCCAGAGGGCTTTTTGGTTGGGAAGCCACAACCCTTTTTGAGCAGGGCCATTTTGGGTCAAGTCACAGGTGGTGCGGGAGATGACAGAGGGTGGGAGTCTCTCGGTTCTACAGCTGGGGTGGGAGGGTGAGGGGAGCTTTCGGGAGCCACAGGACACGGGTGCAGGGGTGAGCACGGCAGGAGACTCGACACCGGTGTCTGAGCAAGTGCCAAGGCCTCAGAGCGGCCACTCACGTTCGATGACAAAAACGTTTGCCTGGGAACGGATCCACTTGACTTTGGGGCTCTTCGACAAGTGGTTGCGGTCGGGGTCGTTGCTGGCCCGGCACTCATACATGCCCGAGTCGTCGCTCGTGAGGTTTGCGATGTAGATGGTGCTGGTGGAGTGCAGGTTGTAGGTGGCGTTGATTTTGACACGGTCCTGCCGTGCGCCATCCCAGAGCTGAGCATAGGTCTCGTTTGGGTCGTTTCCCTCAAACCACCACTGGATCTCAGGGATGGGATTGCCAATCGCCTCGCAGTACAACTCGACGCTGTCCTGAGTCAGTCTCTTTTGAGACAGCGGCGACTTTATAAAACCAGCTATGAGTTGAAGAGGTATTAGTGCAAAGTGTTAGTGCAAAGCAAGAATTTACTCTCTACAAGCAAAACCAACTCAGCCGCTGAGAAGAGGCCACACGCAACCTTCAGACCAGGGTACTCTTCCCTCCCTCCCACACTGGCTGAACTCTGACCAGCTCTGCAGCCGACAATACTCCTGTGACTCCGCTGCAAACCAGCAGCTATGAGTTGAAGAGGTATTAGTGCAAAGTGTTAGTGCAAAGCAAGAATTTACTCTCTACAAGCAAAACCAACTCAGCCGCTGAGAAGAGGCCACACGCAACCTTCAGACCAGGGTACTCTTCCCTCCCTCCCACACTGGCTGAACTCTGACCAGCTCTGCAGCCGACAATACTCCTGTGACTCCGCCGCAAACCAGCACACACAAACCAGCACGGAGAATTTCCACTAGCCAAACAAGCAAGCCACGGTTTCGCTCGCCTTCTGCAAGGGGACGTGTCACAGAACGGGCCTCACCAGCGTGAGCTGAGAGCTGCGACACTGCCCCAGTCCCCAGCACTTCCAGTCTGGGCTGAAGACAGCAACGGACTCTTGTGGCAGGGGCTTACCCAGCTCCACACGACTCCCATGCCCACCCCTGCTCGCCAGGCAGCCCGGCGCTGGCCGTGCCCAGAGGAGGTGGTGCTGAGCCACCCGGACCCCTCGGCAGCCTCACGGTGCCAGGCGCCGCCCTGTCAGCGCCCTGCTCACAGAGATGCCCGGGAGATACTTTTAAACGTGATAGTAAGATAACAGCTTTTTAGGGGGAGGGATGTCTTGCAGTCTGCAAGATGTCGCAAGCCTGGTGAGGAAACGTGTAATTTGTTGTCATACAAATGGTGAAATCGGGCTTCTCAGCTCGGGCTTCTCAGCTCGGGCAAGATAACTTTGCAGAGCCGAGTTAGGGATAAATAGATTAAGAGCACGAGAAGCAGCCGCAGGCTACAGCCACAGTGTTTTCCAAACAGCTCGGGCAGAGAGGCCAGGAGCTCAGCTTCCGAAAACACAGTCCAAAGGTGGGTCCAGGAGCCACTGGACTGCGGAAAGCTCCGAGCTGCGCTGCCAAAATCTTCAGGCTACCAGCCAGGGCAGCGTGGCCACTGCGACCAGCAGTCCCCTGACACAAGCTGCCCCGGCCACAGCTGGGGGCAGGAAGGGAGGCTCCTTGCCTCGGGAAAAGACATCACCTGCTGCCAAGCCAAGGTGACCTACGTGACTCAGCCCCAGGCAGGTTTCAGAACTGGCTGGGTTGTGACACGTCCTTCCTGCACACCGACTCCGCGCCCGCCGCGGGCTCCCGGGGCAGCCCGCCTGCCGAGGTGGCTTCCAGGGAAGCTGTTTACTCACTTACCAAGAACTTAAGTTCATGATTATATATAACCCTGAATATGTGCACCATGACACGCAGGTACAGAGAGGTAGGCTTGGGAACAGTTTGTTTTTTAATATCTGAAGGTGTTTTAAGAAGAATTCTATGACCGTTTTTTGTGAGTGTAGAAACAAACCAGTATTATGAACCCAAATTCACTCAAACCCAAGAAAAGTACATGTAAAGTAGGTGTCAGAGTTCTAAATAAACCAATTCTACACTTCTTTTCCACATTTCAATTCTACATTAGCTTTACATACTAAAGCTATCAAAGTCTGCAAGAATACACATGCCTGGTCAAGGAAGGAGGGATGTGACTCTTATCCGAGACCAAGACGCTGTCAGGAGAAGGCCAACAGTGTTTTAATTTAAAGGACTGGGAGGTGACAGGGGCCCCAAAAGGTGTATGGGGGTGTCAGCTGCCTGCAGCTTTCTCATAAACCGAGTTCTGCCCCTTGAACCACTGACCTATGTGTGCCTGGGGGGGTCACACCACAGGCCTGCGACTAACGCTCCCAGCCACCCACTTCTGAAACCACGGAACTGACTGCAGCACCTGTAGAAGCCTGTCCTGTTTTCACCACTGCCTGCTGTAAAATGAGAGCTAGGAAGGATCAAGGGTGGTTGTTGGGTTGTTCGTTTTGGGGTGTTTTTGTTTTGGCTGGTTGTTTAACAGATACAAGGTGATTACCGTATGCTGACAAAATAAGCTGTGGCAAGGTTATTTTGCTCTGAGTTAGAGGGCACTTCATGTTGAAAGACAGGCTACAGAGCTCCAGCAGGCAGCAAGAACAGCAAGTATCATTTACATTCACACGGGATTAATACCCTCTCCTCCCAACACGAAGCAGCCCAGGCCACTGAAGCCCTGGTGCTGGAGGCAGCTGAGCACAGCCAGCACCAACCCACTGGGATCGATCGGAGCGACTCAAATGTTGCAGCTGGGGACAGGCTGTGAGCTGAAACCAGCTCACAAAGTCGAGATGCTCTTTGCAGATCTGAGCAGGACACTTCTGGGTGCAGGGTGGTGTCTGATCGAGCTGGACACTGGTGAAGGCAGACAAGACCAGATAATGCTCTTCTGAGTAACCTTCAAACTAAAAACAACCTCTCCCCCAGGCAGAGGGAGGAGTCCTGGGGCGTAAACAGCGTCTGGAGCCTGGCAGGAGCCTGCACCACCCCACAGGGCACACTCTCCTCCCTGGCATGACCTTTGTTTCTAGGCCTCAGAAGGGTACATCTGAGGCTCTGACACTTTTTGCCATGTCCACTAACAGCTGTCCCCTCAAGTTTTGCCTGAGCAGGCAGTCACAAGCAGCCAGGGCAGAGGCAAGCGCTTTCGGCCAGGCTGTGTCCTCCCGAGGGAGGAAGCCTGAGCACAAACCTGCCCACGCTCCAGCCGGGTGCCCTGCGTGAGGCACCACCCGCTGGGTCACTGCAGCGTGGAGGGGTTGTCTCTGATGGACTTGGCTCCACCGGGCCAGACGGAGCCGCTGCCGGGAGGC
>NW_008597302.1:0-3102 GCF_000691845.1 Merops nubicus | reverse complement strand
CAACAACACAGAAGGAACAATAAACAATAATAACTATATATGACAAAGGGTACAAAGAAAAGAGATCACCACACAGGCTCTGGATGGCAACTGCAGCTAGATCCAGGAAACCCCCCTCTGACCGGGAAACAGCCCCTGCCTCCTGGATTGCCCAGCCCTGGCCCACCTGGCCCTGCTCAGCCACAGCCTATGTGGCTAGCCGAGCACTCCTGCCTGCAAATAACCTACCAGCTGGTTTGGTTGTCAACCTTGGCTATAGCTCCTTACCAACTTCCGTTGAAAACCAACCCTATCCTAGCCAAGCCAGGACATTCCACCCCTTACTCAATACCATCTACATCATGCCCAGCAGTTATTTAACAATTAACAACACACAATTTAATTCAGTGGGTGTTCTCCTCCAGAATTAAGTCCCCTTGTGGTACACATCGGACTTCCCCATCCTCCTGCATCACCTACCAGGTGCACCCAGGTCCTTGAGCAAAAGCAATCCCCATGAATGGGTTTGCCTTTGCCAGAACCAGGACTAACCCAGGCCATCTTCCCTAATACATTCTTCAGGCACACTACAGGGACTTTATTCCCTTCTACAGCATGTGGGACTTTTGGGCAGGGTCAGCTCCATTGGCAGAACCCCTTGTGTTACCTAACCAGGTGGTGCTTGCTAAGTTGCGTCCCAATGTTTGAAAGTTCCTCCTCCCATTGTTTTCGGTGTAGTTTTTAACACTCTGTTGTACCTTTTAATCTTCTCAGAGGCTGGTGCATGATAGGGGATATGTGATACACCCATTCAGTGCTGTGTTCTTTGGCCCAGGTGTCTGAGGCTGTTTCAGAAGCGTCTCCTGTTGTCTGACTATTTTCTCTGGGGTGCCATGTTGACACAAGATTTGCTTTTCAATGCCCAGGATGGTGTTTCAGGTGGTGGCATGGGGCACTGGAGAGGTTTCCAACCATCCAATGGTTGCCTTGAAGATAGTGCTTGTGGGTCTGTGGCAGTGTGATGTAGTGAATCTGCCAGGCCTCACCCTATTTATATTTGAGTCATCGTCCCCCATACCACTGGGGCTTTACTCTTTAGCTTGCTTGATGGCAGCACATCTCACATTGGTGGATGACCTCTGCAATAGTGTCCATTGTCTTCTGCTGATCACTTGCCCAAAATAGAAGGATAGTATCGTTAATGGGCAAATCAGCAAGCAAAGTCCTCCCTCCGCTCTTAAATCATTCACCAGAGATACAAGGTGGCCCACAATTGGAGGAAGGAATAAGTTAATGCACTCACAGCATATTGTGCAAAGAAGGGAGCAAGCTGACTCTAGAACCATGCCGTGGTAGATGCAACCAGCCAGACAAGGAGTCCAATTATGTAGTAGTTCCCCAGAGAGAGACTCATCATCTTGCCCCGCCATCCTGGCTGCTCCACTTGCTATGAAGAGTCAGGGAGCCCTTTCAATAAACAGAATCCCCACACAGCACATACAAAGTGTAAGCAGACCTCCTAAGAGCTAACTCCAAGCAGAGTCAGCTCTTAGAGAGGTGGCTTCTTGCCCCACCTCCAAATTACTGGGGGAGGGGGGGGGACCTGGTGGCGATATCCTACCACCTCCAAATTACTGGGGAAGGTGGGGGCACCTGGTGGCGATCTCCTAATCAGTTCCCACCCAAGGCTGGCCAGACCCTGGGTGAAAACCAATCAGGAGGGTCTTTCTGGCTTGGTTGTAGGCATCATCCATATGCCAACCCTCATTCAGGGCTGGGTGTTTAAGCACAGCACTTCAGTCCTCTGAACTTTCTGCATCAGCAACTTTTGATGCATGCTCAGTGTATAGATGCTTAGCGAAGTGATTTATAGGTACAAAATTGTAACATTTGCCCATTCAACTATCATGTCCTTTGATCATCTATTAGTCTTTAGTTAAATATAATCTAACCATCCTGCTTCCTAACAATATGGTATTGAATAATGTTAGCATATAGGCCAAGAGGTCTTAAAGACCAATTTAAAACCTAATCATGCTAATTCAAACTTAATCACAATGTACAGGATTCAGCAGCTTGCCTTTATTCCCCCCTTTTTCAATAAATGTTATGAATTCTTTCACAAGATTACATCATCATCTAAACATTTCTTTAAATGTTTTCCAGTTTGCACCTGATGCAAAGTCTTGTTTCTTTTCCATGTTTCATATGATTGAACTGTTAATACAATCATATGAGCATTTTATAAAACATTGAACCTAATGTAACACAATTACAGCTAAAATGATGACTGTTGTAAATCCAGCAAACAGTTGTTTCAGCCAACTAAAATTGGGTAGCCAAGAGGTTAATTTGTTCCAGATTTCTGCAAAACCCCATGTGGTATCATCTTTAGTCACCTCATGTAAAATTTTGGTTTGTTCTCTAATTTTGAGAAAATCAGTTTAAATTCTTTGTTCTCAGTTTATATACACACAACAACTTGTGATAATTATGGTGCACACTCCTCCCTGGGAGGCTAATAATATATCTAGTGCCATTCAGTTCTGTAAGACTACTTGGGATGAGCTTTTGACTTCTTGTAATGCTTGTAGGGCATTGTCTGTTTTTGGTTCTATAATTTCCAAGACCACAGATGTATTTATAATGGTCTTTTCTAGTTCACTCACCCCCAAGCCAAGGAAGGAACCACCTAACAAAACTATGAAATTTGGTAGGACGATCAGCTATAGTGTTATTAATTTTCTTGAATCTTTGTAAAAATATTCTTGCCTATTCTTTTTGTTCTTTTCATTTATTGAATATAGTTAGATTGGGAACTAAAGCTCCCAAAGTGCATGTTCTCATCCAATTCAGGGGTAAGGATTTCTGTGCAGAGTCTTCACACAACCAATACCAGCCTTTACCCTCTGGGACATTCCAACATCCAGATTGATCCTTCCAGTTTTGCAACTGCATTATCCAGACACAATTAGGGTGGTGACCTACAGAAACATTGCCTGGATTAAGGGGTCTATTTGTAGTGACACACTTAACCTCTGGGACGTGTGGATTGATTACTTCTCAAACACAAAGATCCGTTTCATTTTGACATGTAAATGGCGTTTATTGCGTCGGTACAAT
>NW_008597301.1:0-3435 GCF_000691845.1 Merops nubicus | reverse complement strand
TTTTTTGAAGCTGCAACAAAGACTAGATGGCTGACAGTACCAATTAACCCTGTTTTCCTCCTTGTTCCTGACTAGTGCAAATAACTTTGCGATGAAGGGGAAGAGGAAGACTCTGAACGCTGGGGATGTGCTCTCTGCCATGGAGGAGATGGAGTTCCAGCGGTTTGTAGCCCCCCTGAAAGAGTCACTGGAAGGTATCATCTGCAGTTCCTGTCGAGGGGAGCCTTAGTAGCACCAGTCCTGTTTTCCTGGAGCACTGGACAAGCAACACTTACTTGCCTGTCTTGTTTCTCTTCTCTTTGCCCAGCATCCTACACTGCAGTTTTCCTGGGGAATAAATAAGGTGCAGGCCTGGGATAACATTATTTCACAACTGATGAGGAGGATTGGGCCAGTCTCATCTGCTGTCACTCCCCTAGTATGTTTATCTAAGGAGAGTCTTAGGTGCTGCCTGTAAATGTGGACTCCTGCCTCCTTTTCAGCACTTTTTTTCTGCTGAAACTTAACCTGATTTCCTATGGAGCTGGTCAGCACAGCTCAGATAACGGGGTGAGTTGCTGCTCTGAGTTCACTGCTCCCCTTGTAAGGCTGGAGAGCTGGTGGGTGTTGGACTTCAGCCTCTGCACTGCTGGTGCCATGGGAAGGCTGGCTGCAGTTTGTCAGTGTCCTCTCTCTTTTAGTTTACAGGCGTGAACAGAAAGGAAAGAAAGAAGCCAGGAAAGACAAAGACAAGAAGGCAGACTCAGAGGAGCAAGATAAGAGCCGAGAGGAGGAGAATGATGATGATGATGAAAGGATGGAGGAGGAAGAGCAAAATGATGAGGAGGAGGTGGACAACTGAGCTTGCTGAGGAGGCGTGTGCAGGGGCTGGGTTTCATTCAGAGAGCTGTAAATGCTGTCGCTCACCCTTGCTGTGTCCCCTCCTGTTTCCAGTAGAGCTTCGTGCTGCCCCTCCGTGGCCTGTCCCTCTGGGCTTTAACCTGTACATAAAGGACTTCTGCTGGTGCTTTTCTCATGGAAGGACATGTCCTCCCCACACACAGGGGGCTTGGCACCCTCCCCAGGTTCTGGATGGGGACTGGACTTCTTAGGCTGGGTTGGCTCTAAAAGAGGAAAGAAGAAGTATCATGTTCTCAGTGCAGAAGCTGGCCAGCAGAGCTTGAGGGACTGTTGAATGAACTTGCAAAACCAAGTCAGGGGCTGAAACAAATAGATCTTGAACCCTTGGGGATTCAGCAGCTACATGATGATGTCAGGAGGTTTGAAAGCTGGACATTTAAGCTTTTTATCCAAGTGACTTGTGTTTTTTTCCATTTTCTTGCCTTCTGGCTGTGCCTTCCCTTCCTGCTGTACCCATGACAGGGATACTGTGTCTTTCAGCCTCACCATGGTGCAGGGACCAGCGGGCTGCTCGGCTGACTCCTGCCCAAGTCAGCCTAGATTAACAGCACTTAGGCCATCAGCTGAACACTGGGAGTGCTTGGTTTGTGTCTGTAAAGCCCCAGGAGAGCAAGAGGAGCTTTATTCCAGCACTGAAGCACAGTGCACAAGACAGGCGGCTGCATCCAGCGGGGAGGTTGTTGGGGGGCACCAGAGGGTCTGAGGGTCTCACCATCCCCTTTCCCTCCTTGGCAGAGCTGCAGCTCCTGCACACAGGGTGGTGATTGCAGCCAGTTCACATGGGCTGGAACAGAGCAGTGGATCCTGTTGGGTTTTTTTTTTTCCTTTCCCCATTGGCATGGAGTGATTCCATCAGAGGTGCCCCTTGGACTGGCTCCAGGAGGGTGGTGAGGACAGGACCAGGCCTGAGGCTTTTCAATGGCTCCTGCAAGCAAGATGGGTTGAAACAAGCTGTTTGTGTCCCTAGTTCTTTTATACTTGGATTGTTAGTTTTGCTGCCTTTCCTTTCTCTTCTCTGAGGAAGTATCCAGTGGAATAAGCTCCTTTGGGGGGAAAAAATGCTTTATTAGGTGACTGATCTTTTTGCAGATTTATATTTGAACTTAACTGAAGTCTGGTGAGGGAAATGAGGGAAGTTTTAGGCACGTTTAAGTACAACCCACAAGTTCTGCTGATGTGCAGTTTTCAAGTAGCCCTTGTGAGGAATCTTTCAGCCCTTTCACCACAGAACTGGTGCAGAGGTGGCTGCAGGACCTTCCCTGCTGTGATGCCTTCATGGCCATTTTCACACACAGGAGCCCAGCTCCCAAAAGGAATTGAGTCAACAAAGATTTTCTGCTGTCTAGTTAGTAACAGATGAAGAGACCAAATTGATGATGTCTTCCCAAAATCTCCAATAACAAAACAGGCTTCCTTCTAGTGCTTCTCTTTTTTTTTCTTTTTTATTTCTTCTAGTACTTATCTAGGGTGGGTATTCTGGAAGGGAAAAATATCTAAATAAAAGCCAGTTTTTTTACAGGAATGGAGTCTCTTGTTTCTGTCAGTAAGAAGCTGCAGCTGTGGAAGCATCCCAGCGTGCAGCCCAGGCAGCACCCAGCTCCCCACGGGGTGTTCACCCAGCAGCTGATGGAGAAAGGAGGGTAGAGGTGGCTGCAGCCCAGACTTCGGGGGGGGAGGAGCGTGGAAATTTTGGAAGAACTGGAGTTTTCCAGCTCCTGGAGTAGTCAGGTGGGAGTGCTGGGGTTGGTGTCACTGGTGGAAGGAGCCTTTGCTCGCTCCTGGCAAGAGGCACAAGGTGGGGAGAGAGGAAACAGGCTGGGGGTTTAGGTGCTGCAGCAGGCCAGGAAAACAAGGTTGTTGTGTGGGAGCTGCAGAACACCACGAGGAATGTTAGAATGAGCCACTCTGAGGGGAAAAATGCTTTGTCACTTGACTGATCATTCTGGAGACTAATGAGGTCTTCACTAGCTGCAATGGGATAGAGAGAACAGCGTGTCCTGTGATGGGCCAGTACCCCAAAATTCTGCTGGGGACACCCCTCAGCATCCCAAAGACCTGTTCCAGCACCCCCAGCATCACACAGCCCAGCTGCAGCCTGCTCCAGAAATACAAAACCTGGCCCCAGGTCCCCCTGCAGCACCCCTAAACTGGACTGTGTGATCCTCCAGCACCCCAAAGCCCTGCTCTGGCTCAAAACCAGGACCTCAAAACCCTGCTGTGGACACATCCATCACTCCAAAGCCCTGTTCTAGCTCCCCAGCTCTGCTCTATATCCCCCCAACACCCCAAAATTCTGCTCCAGCACCCCAAATTAGCATCACACAGCCCAGCTGCAGCCTGCTCCAGAAATACAAAACCTGGCCCCAGGTCCCCCTGCAGCACCCCTCAACTGGACTGTGTGATCCTCCAGCACCCCAAAGCCCTGCTCTGGCTCAAAACCAGGACCTGAAAACCCTGCTGTGGACACGTCCATCACTCCAAAGCCCTGCTCTAGCTCCCCAGCTCTGCTCTATAGCCCCCAACACCCCAAAGTTC
>NW_008597300.1:0-9472 GCF_000691845.1 Merops nubicus | reverse complement strand
TGCCAGAGGATGAGAAGCGACACGCCCCGTTCACTGGTGGGTCCTGTCACATGGTGGGCACACGATGGCAGGGGAGGGCTGCTGTGTGGTGAGCGGCTGAAGCTACCGAAGGACAGGATGAACGGAGCCAGTTTGCAGAGGTAAAAGCCATCCAACTGGCTCTAGATGTTGTTTAGCAAGAGAAGTGGCCAGTGCTCTGTCTCTGTGCAGACCCATGGATGACGGCAAACGCCCTGCGGGGGTGGTTACAGCAGCGGAAGTGGAGCAACTGGCAGGGCAGAAGTAAACCCATCTGGGCTGCTGGACTGTGGCAAGATATTGCTGCTGGAGTAGAGAATCTAGTTATCATGGACTTTAGTTATGATGTTACCTGTAGTTAAATACTACATTGAGAGCAACGGGTGGTGGAACTTCCAGACTCTGGGATACAGATGGACTGTGCCGTGTTCTGACACACATTCTGACTGCATTTGTCAAAGGCTATTTCTTGATTTCCAGTCCACTGATGTCTCCTGACTCTTTTTTTGTTGTCTTCTGCGCTGAATTACCTTTTCTTGTCTAGTCCTCTACCTTCTCCTCCGAAGAAGGGACAGAACAGAGAGGTAAGCAATGGAGACACCTTGCTAAAGAAAGTGCTCAGGCTACCTGTTGGTTTAGTATGTGGGAGATCAGTTCCCAGATTTATAAATAAATGAGGATGTTGATGGCTTGCCTGTAAGAGAGTATATGGACTTGAAAAGTGAAGATATAAAAGCTGAAGGTGGGACAATATGAGGAGAAGGAGAAAGTGAGCTGGGGAACAATGTTAGAAGTAAGATCAAATGGAGAAAAATGGGTGGTTCTTCTCACATAGAATCATAAAACAAAAGTATACTTGATTACACAAACAGATGCTATTTTTTGTAGAACATTCTATAACAAATGAGAAGTGCCTTAAAATACAGTCATGTACTTTTAAAATATAAATACAAAGAGTGTAGCATTGACATTCTTTAAATATGTGCCTTTGAAACTGTGGTTCTGTCAAATCTGAGAAATATAAATCTTCATGCAGCACGACATATCATAATCCAATTATTTTGATTAAAATGGGATATGTGCCTCCCTCCTCCTACTGCAGTGTTAAGCAAACGTGTTACTAAGGGTATAAGATGATACCACTTTACTTTCCTCCTGGTCAGTCTCTGCTACAGTTTTCACTTGATCTGTAGCATCACATGTGGTAGTCCCTTTAAGGAAAGTGCTTGAGGTTTGTAGAGCCAAGCACCTCTGTGCAGCTCACAAGGGAAATAAAAGGCAGACTTCGTCCATGACAATTTGCATTTAACAGTCAGCCAGTGATTCTAAGATAGAGAAAAGTATTGGAAATTGAGTTACAAAATGAGGTTTGTGATAATCCTGTAAAAATACACAAATGATAAAACTTCCCGTACTCTGACTTAAAACTCCAGTATTTTTTGTAAACTCAATTTCATGTTTTATCTCTCAGTTATAGCAATGGAAAATGGAATAAGAGTAAATTGTGAAACAAAGAGAACTAAAGATAGATTTGACTTTAAAATAAAAAAAATCCAATTTTAAAGGAAACAATAGGAAAAAGAAAACAGTAGTCGTTCCATTTCCAGATCAAGTACCATAAGCTTGATTCTCTGTCTAAATAATGTTTAACTCTATAGAGATCGTTTATTATTTTGTCACATAAAAATTATGAATTGACAAAGTTAAAATAACTGCCTAAGCTGTTGAGAAATTTTATGTTTCTCAATATGAATTTGTTTTTAAACTGTTGCATTTGTAAATTCTAGCACACGCTTAGAGAATTTATCATTGGAGGCTAAGTGACTTGTTAGCCAAATGTTTACTGACTGTAAACACAAGATTTAAAGAAATTAATTTTTTTTGGCTGTTTTTGTCATTACTTGAAATGTTAGAAAAAATATTAATTGATCTCTTTTTTTTTTTTTGTGTAAAGTAAAATCAGTTGTGTGAATATATAAACCAGTATAACAAGTGCTCGTCTGCTCTTCTGAAAAGGGATATTGCATTTTTATTAGCTTTTATCATTTTGGACCTTTAATTTTACTATTCACTGTTAAAAATCTTACGTAGTAAGCAAGAATTTTCAGACACTTTGCCTTCCTTTGGTTTTAATATGTATTTTTTTTTTCAGTTCAGAGCAATATACCTGAAGAGGGGAGACGATGAAATTATCTGAAATAAGAATGGCTGTAGCACACAGAAGTCAGAATAAAATGTGTTAAGTGGCAGCTGGTTACTTAGTTAGGAAATGATCTTTTAAAAATTCTGTCAGTTTGAGGGAGATGATAGAGAAGCAGCTTCACCTCTGTCACCACCTTCTTTGCTTTGGTTTTGCCACAAGATGATTCAACAGTGAATGAAACTTAGCTAGTCAGGTAATATTTCACTTGCACACAATGAAAACCATGCTAACTAGAACTAACAAAAAGCCTGAATTGTTTGAGCTCTGGGTTTTGAGTCTACCTTTAAGTAGCACTGGTTCCTTGGCTGTATTTCACAGAATTCCCATCTAATAATATATGTGTATTGTTCAGTAGAAATTCAAGATAGTATCTTTAAGTTATAAATAAATTACATTATATAAATAGAAATTATTTCCATTCTAACAATTTTTTTTTTCCCAAGAATTTGTATTTTTAATTTTCAGCCAGATAATTCACTATTAAAAAATACTGTTTGGTTTCTTAAGGAGAGAGCTATATTTTTTATTGCTGTGTATACATTATTAAACAAATCAGACATAAAAAAA
The DNA here is from genome assembly GCF_000691845.1 of Merops nubicus. Taxonomy (NCBI): domain Eukaryota; kingdom Metazoa; phylum Chordata; class Aves; order Coraciiformes; family Meropidae; genus Merops; species Merops nubicus. The sequence continues at coordinate 6,684 of NW_008597300.1, read as the reverse complement.
ATCAACATCACAGTCTTTTGTCTACAAATTAAAGAAAATTTGAGGGCAATTTTCTTCTGTGGTTTACTGGATCCTTCTGGCTTACTGTACATTGGTTTTATTAGTTGCGTACACTTTACCCACCCATAAGGTTTGACTTGGCCTTGCATATGGAGTTTAAAATGTTTCTAAGAAAATCACAAGCAATATTAAACATTTCACTGTGCAAGTTAATGAAAGGGCCCTTCTGCAGCCCAGGACAAATTTCATGTGCAGCTTAGGCCTGTGTAATTCTCATCTTCCGCAACAGTGCACACACCACCATGTTTGCATATCTCCTATTTCCTTGTGGAATTCCATCACGAAGCGCTGCTATGACAGTTTAAACTGCCTGTGCTCATCTTCCAAGTTACTGTTGCCTCGCTTGAACTTCACTCAAGCTTTCCTATTTTTTGTTTCTAGGGAGAACTGAGCATATAAAATCTCCAGTGTCAGCTGCGTAAAAAAGTCTGCTATGCATTTCTACACAAGTGTCTGCTTCCTGAAGTCATCCTTGAAGCCCAGGGGTGTGTAAGAGGATGCCAAGGAGTGTTTCACTTTGGAATATCAGGATTAGATACAACTGAGGAAGCCTCATCTCTTATGAGTACCTGCAAATGCCTCTGTAGACTGACAGCCTGCTATGAGCTGGATTTGAGCTGGTGGACTTGACATAAAAGCCTATAGATCTGAAAAGGAAGCTCTAGATTCAGCTGATACTTCTGCTCTGTATCGCCTGTGCTTTTCCTCTGCCGACAGAACGCTGGGGTCGTTCCCGTCTCAGGACGTCCTTCTCCGGTGGACAGAGGTTTTTGCCGAGCAGTCTCGCAGGTGGCAGACTTTGTCATGCCGTCGGCTCAGCTGCAGGTGGCAGCAGGACAACTCGTGTGCCCGGTGCTGCCAGGGCCCGGGCTGGTCCTGCCAGCCAGCCGTGCTGCACATCGCTTGAGCTCAGTGGATCTTTAGCCTTCAAATGCCAGTCCCAGTCTTACTTTGCAATTGTGAACGTTGTTTTAATACCTCGTTCATGGGTAGATGAGCTGCTCTTTGACTTGTTTAAAGCGTGGTTAGTAGTTTTACAGTGTTACTGTAATGTCTTGTTGTCTCTACAGAATAAAGCAAATTGCCTTGGTACTTCTGCAAGTTCAGTGGCTCAGAAGAAAGAGTTCTTCCTCTCCATGCCTTCTGCGGTGGTATGAACAATGTAATTTATTTGGATTTTTCAGACTATTTCTGGAAAGAAACTTTCAAGATAACACTCAATGGATCTGAGATTAAATACAGTTTCATAGCTATTTCCTGAGTGTGAAGTAAACAGAAAAACAAACAGCTCTTGAAGTAATGCACATGGAATGTGACAATCTAAAAGAAAAGTTTTGGTTGTGTGCTGTGGGCTAAGATATAAAGCACGTGGCTCAATGGTCCTGAATTTCCCAGAGAGGCTTCTCTTAGGTCTAGTTCTAGGTTTGTTTACCTCTGTTAAGTACACAAAGCCTTTTCTGTTGTCCAGTGAAGAAACAAAGAGGAATCCCACTATACTTCACATTCCCTCATGGATTTTCCTCTATAAACTAGCAGCTATATCCAGACTCATAAATGAAATGATACAGGGGCTGTTTCGTGGCCTAAGGCCAACTGGTATGACCCAGATCATATTCCCCCAGCTGGATTCTTTTAACCCTCAAAAAATAATGACAGCATAAAAAGGGTTTGCTGGGGCTCAGTTAACCCTCAGACTATATCCAGGCACTGTGGGGAAGCCCTTCACTGTTGTGATGTGGAGCTTACCAAATGTCAGTATGGACAACTGCACACCAGTGCTTGGGTCTGTGCCCTCACCCTTTTATTTCCTGGAATAAATATGGCTAATTTGGATGATCACACTCATCTGACCCCAAATACTTCCTTTTCATTTAAAAATGTTATACGATAAAAAATGTATCGATTCATGTTGACTCAGTCTCAGTTTATGTATTAAATGCATGAAAGTTTTGGTGATTTTAATTTTTAAGCTTAATTTCTGTTCCTCCCTTGTATTTTATACATAAAAAAGCCACCCCACAATCCTTCCCCCCCCAAAAAAAAAATAAAAAAAAGAACCAAAAACCCAACACCCAACTTGTTACCAGCCAGTCTGCAGAAATCAAAAAAGTCTAACATTTTTAAAACAGTTATCTTTATCAATTAGTCCAGTTCAGAGTGACTTCAGCTAGCAGGTGCCTTGAAGTTGTGTGGCTGCCAGGGAACAGGACAGACATGTATGTTTCTGAATTAGGCTTTGAAAAAAACCCAGTGAGCCTAGTTCTGTTGCCTGGCTGTCTGTGTGATTGAAAGCCTGTCCTGCAGGGGCTGATGCAAAGAGAGTGCCTGTGATTGGGAATGGTGTGTGTGTCTGAACAAAGAGATGGAAATCAGTAGAAGAAACACTAATTAGCTCTCGTAAATGTTCTTGTTTTTAAATTACTTCTTGAGAAAAATAATATCTGTCCCTAGATTACAATTAAGCTAATGAATAAACACATCTCATTGTGGATGTTAAGGAATTTTTAGAATTTCTGTTGATATTGCATACAGAGAAAGTTAATACGTGTGTGATAAGGACGTCTCAGTCCTGGGTCTGTGCATGTGTGTATGCAGTTGAGCAGTCACATTTTAAGAGGAACCATCTAGGCAGATGTTCATATGATACAGCATGTAGATGATGTCATTTTGGTTTTCTTCAGTATGCCAGGCAGAATATAAATATAAAATGTAATATAACTCTATTGATACTTACAGCTGTAAAGCACAACTAAAGAGGAAATAAAGAAAAAATGTCCCATGGTTTTAATGTTATTTTCTACATGCCTACCAATCTTTGAGCATATTATATTATTAAATATTAATAAAGCCACTTTATGTGAGTAAATTATTAAAGCTTTCAGACAAAGTCAGAACAAAGACATGTCAGAGCCAGGTTTTGATTTCAAGCTTTGTCAGTTTTGAGTATAACACACAGGTTTTGTTCTGTGTCATCAGTCAATTTTATCATAGATTCTCTGTCAGAAAATTCACAGGTGTTACTTATCTCCTGTAAAACAGATTTTGGTCCTCATTCCTTGGCTGAGGCTTGTTTGAAAGAGAAATTGGTGTACACTAAGGTAGGCTACACAATCACAGTATCTAGCTAATCTGCATTGACTCCCCATCAGGCTCTGCCTGGCTTTATAGCAGTAAACCAATCATGATTAGGGGCCAGACCTTGAGGACTGGTAAACTATTATCATGGTACCTAAAATGTTTCTGACCAGTGTCAAATAGCAATTTGTGGTGATGGGGGAGATTCTCATTGACAACCTGTACATGGCCCCCTCATTTGGGTAGGAACAAGTTCACCTCTACCCTGCCATTCTCAGGGCATAAGTAGAGAGGCTTATTTTCTTTCTTTCCTCCTGTACATGTACTTTCTCAGCCTACATTAACTGTGAGCTAGTTTCCTTCACTTTTAAAATAAACTATTGTATTTCATGAAAAGGCTTTTCAGGCATTGGATATGTTTGTAGGAAGTAGTGCAGCTTAACAGGTCTCCTGTAAAAATCACTTTCCAGATGGCTGCAAAAGAGCTGTTAGGTGAAGAAAATCTTTACCAGGTAAAAGCTAAGAATAATTCTCTTAAATGTAACAAGGCTGTTTTATTAGCCAATTAAAAGACATAAAATAATAATATACTTTTTAACTGGAATGTTTTGATAAGAAGGTTCAATTAGCAGTGATAATCCATAACCGCTGAAGCACAAATTGTTTCACTACTGAATTGCAGAATTTTTTCTTCTTATTTTTTAACTCAGTAAAATTGGGTTCCATGTCAGTTCCCTGTTTTGCTTATGCACTACTTTTCTGCCGAGTTACTATTTCTGGGATAATCAAGTGGAGATCCTATTTCCTATGAACACAAATGTGAGTTTTCCTTCCACACGATATCCTGCAAATATTTCTGAGCTGCTGGCTGATTTTCTAACCCTCCGTCTTGCATTTCTGAATCTTGTACTCACTGGCAAAATCTGCCGAATGTCTTGTCTTGCTGTGCTAACTCACTGCTGTGTTATCCCAGGGTTACCTCTGCCTGCAAAACTTTGTTCCTGGTATTTCCCACAGTCTATATTATTAACTCACAGAAGGAACTGATCAAATTTAGTGTGAAGATTTTGAGCTGATGAGTCCTCAGGTGTCTACATCTTTTCTTTCTCTGTGTTTCCTGACACTGAAGGTGAAATCCAGGTGAGAAAAAAATATCTTTGCTAACATGTGATATTTTTACTTTTTAGCTGTCTTCAAGTTTTGCATTGGGAAGACTTTTCCTATTAAACTCCACTTGATGACTAAGGGAGAAAAGCTAAGGATGGTTCAGAAAAATATTAAACTATCCTACTCCATTATAAGTGTATTCTAAAGGTGGAATTGTCTAGGCTGACTTAAGATGTTTTGTTGCAGGTTTCACTTTCTCTGGGTTCTCTTTAGTTACTGAGAAGAAGATGATCAGATTTAGACATTTAGCAGGAAATAATTCAGAAAGTAATAAAAATAATGTGAAAAATGTGGACTAGAGAAGTAAAAAATGCCAAAGAATCTTGTCCACTGTAGAGGCTGCAGCATGGACTTCTTTGATGGTGGGCAGTAGAGAACTGACATATAAACCAGCATTTTTAAGTATTCCCAGTTCTTACAAAAGATACAATCACAGCATCAGGCATGAATCCAAACATACCAGACTTCATCAACTCCCTGGTGATCATGAAACTATTTGTTTTATAGAGGCAAATCTGTGATTCACATGAAGAGAAAATGAAGTGTTGAAAATTAAACAACATGATCTAAAATGTGCTTATTTTTTTTTTATGAGGTTTGGAATAAAATAGGATACAACTTTATGAATGAGACATTTCATTTAACATATCTTTTTTTTTCCTGAGTTTTTCCTCTCTTACATCATATTTCTGCACAGCCTAAATTGCAAGTGAAGAGCTCTCTGTGAGCTACTATGGTCTTGATGTATTGTTACAGTCAGTGCCCAACTGTCACAAAGCAGAAATTAAGCCCATCTGTCCTGGAATGTATTGATATTGGGTTTAGTTTTTTTTTTTTTATTTTTTTTTTTTAAATTTATTTTTATTTATTTATTTTGTTTTTTTCTTAAAGTGTAATTTCTCATATTGTGTATAAGAAAATAATTAGGACCTTGGAGAACTCTTTCATCTTAGGATTTGTAAAATACTGTCTAAAGCTATTTCACAAAAATTCTCATTGATCATTTCTGAAAGGTATATGAAAATCCAGAAAGCTAAAACCAGGCAAATATGATGTGCATCTTTGAAGAGGTTGGAAAGGGAAAAGAAAAGGAGGATTATGAACCAGAGACTTACCTTCAATTTCCTCGATAATTCTGGAAGGTAAATGATCTCTCTACAGAAATAAATTGCAGATGTAAGAGATATTTAATAGGGACAAAATTACTGCCCAGAATAACACAGTTCTGTTGTAAAGAAGTGACCTCTCCTACAAGTTGAAGGCAGATAAGAAAAAAAGTAATCTATCTGAGTTGCAGCAAGAAGAATTCACTTTACATATTTGGAAAACTATTTGAACTGTAAGCATAATGTACTGGAATAAATCTTCTGGGAACATTGTAGATTCTCTGCCAATGAGCATCTTTAAGTAGAGGAAACATTTGAGAGCTGCCAGCTTAGAAGAGATTTTGAGGTCCATTTTTGCACCATTTTTACTAAAATCTCTGAATTTGGTAGATTATGTTTTCTGAGGGAAGCATAACTTGAATATTTGCTAAGTAAGTATGAATTGCATGGCTTCATTACTGGCAGAACATAACTTTCAGCACTGGCCAATTTTTTCTACATATTTGCCTACAGAAAAGACAAGATACCAAGAGCTGTGAGCATACTCTTTCTTCAAAAACCATTTTTTTTCCCTTAATCTTTTTTTTTGATGAGTAATATTGGAAAAAAAATTACAGAGTGACTGTAAAATCCCATGTGATAGTTCATAACCGGAATATGTTTCTTGGTCCAAGCCAATGATTTACATTAGCTGAATTTCAAGCTGGGTTTTGAAAATGCTCATTTGTTGCATACAGGATAGCAGGTTGCTGACTTGTTACCAGTCTGTTCCTTCACTTTAAATTCCAGGGTTATCGCTTATATCCTGCTATTTTCCCTAATACCATATTTTTTTTAGCAGCTCCTTGAATGCTGAAAATATCTTATGGCTTATAATTATCTTCAGTTTTATTATCTTCTGGTTGTTTTTTTGCTTGTTTGTTTGTTGTTTATTTGGATTTTTTTTGTGTCAAGAAGAATTCAGATTTTTTTAGTTGTTTTTATTTGTGTTTGTTTGTTTGTTTTGTTTTTTACTGGATCCATAATGAAGAAAGATGTTGACCCACCCATAAATGGAGACTCTCAGTCCTAGTTGTCTTCTATGCCTTCATGTATCCTTTGCATGTCCATAAAGCTTTTGTATTTGGTGATCAGATTTATAAGCGGCGAACCCGTGTTCCCAGCGAGACAGCTATCGCCTTCCCGCTACTTGGCGCGCGGCCAGCAGGGGCGAGTGGGGGAGGGAAAAAGAAAAGAAGAAAAACCAACGAACCAAACAAAAAACCTAATAAACAAA
>NW_008597299.1:4423-4732 GCF_000691845.1 Merops nubicus | reverse complement strand
TGGCCGGCGCTGTGCAGCGGGGGCGGTCACAGCCGTACAGCACCTGGCACAGTGAGCTCGTTGTGCTGGTCCAGCCTTTTCAGCCACTTGCCACGTCTGTGCCCAGCGTCAGTGCGGCGTACTTCAGCGGCGGGTAATTTTGGGGGTGGCTCGCTCTGCTTGTTTCGGCCTCTGCCCGCTGAACCTGAGGTGAAAGACAGAAGGCCCTTGGAGTCATCCAGCAGTTTTATAGCGCTCGCATCTGCAGCCAGGCGAGCCTGAGCATCTGTTGTGGCAGGGGGTATGAGCGGGCCAAGCAGCAAGACCCGC
>NW_008597299.1:0-4412 GCF_000691845.1 Merops nubicus | reverse complement strand
TAGGGAAAACACAAATCAAACTTGCAGTGAAGAAACGGTGAAAGAGCAGGAAAGCACTTGCCGTCCTAATCACAACTTCATCTGCTGCAGCGTGGCTCACGGAGGGAAATTCTTGGGAAAAGGCCCCAGGGAGCATGCAACAGGACTCTGCTGACCAGCTGAACCCAAAGCTGAGGCTGAGTCCCAACGCCACGCCAAAAGATGGACAGATATCATCATGTCCCTCTCCTGAGGGCGAAAGCGCTAAAGAGGGTGTTGTGGGATAGGACACGCTGCCAACGGTGGTCACCAGATCCTTCCCCCTCCACATGAATAGCTGCCCAAATATTGCCCGATCAAGAATCAATATATCTTAGACTGCAACTGCTGCTACCTCCCTACTCTGACAGATGGAGGCCAGGGGACCTGATTCAGTTGGGTTCTACCTGATAGGAAGGTAGAATTCCTCAGAGTTGGAAGTTTGAGTTCTAATTGCATTAAGCAGCCACAGTTACCCCCCAAACATGGAACAATAAACAGCATGTTCCAGTGGCCTAACCGTGGGCTCAGAAGTTAACATGTATCACCCCAGCTGCTCCTGCAGCATGGTACCTGCCCTTTTTAGCTTGAGTTTCTCAGCTATGTAACAGGCAGTCAGAAACTCTCCTAGTGCAGACAGATTGCAAAAGCCACCTAAACAATGAGTGAAGGTCTGCAGAACAAGCAGATTAGTTGCTGGTGTTTTCTTCTTCCCTTCTGCCCTGCCCCAGCAGCCACTGAAGGCCCAGTGGTATCTGTCAACCACTTGGACATTCACAGGAGTCTGTCATTGCCACTGTGTCCATCCACTCCCTGCTCAGGGAAGGGGGTTTTGGGTACTGGCTCAGCAGAGAGCACAGCTTGGTCCAGATCAGCCAAGCCTGCCTGCCCTACTCGGGGAGGGGCAGGAGCCCTCTCCATGCCTTCTTGCCCCTTCCAAGTGCCATCTGCACAGCTCAGGCCCTCACCCATTCTGATCTGGTGAATCGGACCCTGCTAAGGTATTATTTATGGAAGCCTGTCACGGAGCTTGAAACCGAGCCAGCCAGGAGCCTTCTGCTTCACCCAAACGCATCTTAGTGCGCTAATAAGAGCAAACATTGCAATGTGCTCTGCATTTTTACTTACAACCCAGCACTGCATTGTCTGGAGAGAAAAAAAAAACACGTTGCGGGCACACGGTGCCTGGGGAGAAGAGAGTTCACTGGCAGGTAGCAAAGGGCTGGGAGGCAGCACGGCGCTGCGTCAGGCATCCCGCAGGCAGCCCAGCACCGCCCTGGCCGCCCAGAAAATCCTCCTGCTGATGCCACAGTGCCGCACCGACGCCCCCAGCTCGGCAGCAGCGAGGAAACCCGGCCGGCCTGGGGCCCCTGATCCAGCAGCACCTCACCAGAGCAGTGCACAGCTGGGTACAGACCGCCTGCGGGTGAGTTGGAGCGCTCTGTTTGCACCACAGGATCCAGGTGTGGGACCAGGACACAAGAGAGCGCCTTGTCCCCTTAGTCTCAAGATGATGCACTAGCTCTTACACACAAGGTAGTACAATGAAACCAAATCCCTCAGGTTCCTGCTGTCTGGACAGGAAAGCTGAGCTTTATCCTCACTGCAGAGGTGCAGCTTTTCAGCAGTTTCTGTCTTCAGTATTCTTCCTCAGCCCACAAGAAGCATAGGGAGGAGCTGCAAACTCACTGACAATCATCCCCCTCAGGCCTTGCCCAGCTACATGGTCAGCTCACCTGCTTTCATCCACGACACCTGAGCAGCCAGCTCCTCTCGAAGAGCAGTGGCTCCATGGGGAACACCAACTGCCTCATTTTGGATTCAGAGCTAATAACCTGTGCCCCACAAGCCTCTGATGAGATTGTCACAAATCCCAGTTGCAAACCACCTCTGCCTCTGCAATCTGCGCCGATGAGTGGGTTCTTTGGGCTTTGCATGGTTCGTTACTCTTGCTCAGCCCCTGGCTGCTCCCAGTCCTCCACAGAGCTCAGATATCAGAACCATGGGCACACGCAACACAGAAATTTTCCAGCAGGTAAATAGTCTGAGAGAGGTTGAGCTTCCATCTCCTCCTCTTGTAGACTTCTGCTATTTCTCAGAGGCTTAGTAAGGTCTGCAGAAAAAGGGTAGACAGAGTAGTTGTCATGGCTAGAAGCTACTTGCAGCCACTCTCCCCAGAGCTGAGCATCCCCAAAACACTGATGAATGTTGAATGTAGTGGTTCTAAGCAGCTACTCCTTTTCCAGAGCAAGCTCAGGCAGAAGCTAACCCAAAGCCAGCTGAAGGCTCTCCAGAGGAAAACTGGAAATGTGCTGCATCTGGTGCAACCTGCGCTCGGGCCAGGACCTTCCCTTCTCAGGAAACTACACAATGTACAATACTGAAGCTGCAGAGCAGCCTCCTTAGGCTAAAATACCCTGCCAGCTGTTCTAGCCCATGTCTCAGAAGCACTCTTGCACTTCCTGGTGACATGAAACTCTCCTGATGAACATCCCAATGTAATGTTTTCCATTGTCTTTGCTTGGCGGAGGCAAGCCACGCCTTTTTGGCAGGAGCAACCCAGGCTCAGTTAGTCATATCTTCGTCAGCTCTTGGCTAGACTACGGCTACGTGATACACCTGGGCATGAAGCCCACAGCACTTGGCAAATACCAACCAGAAAAGCATGCTGCAGTGGGAGCCCTGGCTACCACAAATGCATCGAATCTGCCCTCTGCTCCCTAGGCCACCTTTTGGCTCAGAAGCCAAGCTGAATCGAAGCCTGAGTCCTGATCTTCAAGGCATTTGATGGCGTGGATGCAGCATGGCTAAAAGATCACTTAAGACACCAAGATGTAAACTGTGATCAACAGTCAACAACTCCACCACTCTCCAAGAGCAGCGGACCCATCCAGCATGAGAACCGAGTTTGCCTGTGACACACATGGTTTTCTCAGAGACAAAACTCCTCCTAGCTGGTGAAAAATGAAGTATGTGTAAAATGCTGAGTAATCCCCTCCTTTTGCACATCCCATCTCTCTACCAAGGGGTGAGTCAAGTTCACTCTGGGTTTAGTTTGCCTTTTTTATTTTCCTCTCTCTTTTTTTTTTTTTAAATAACAGGAGGCAGTAACATCTGCCTCCTGAACTCAGGTGACGTTCTTAGTCTCTTCCCCAGCAATGAATTCACCAGCTGGCAAGACAAGATCAGCACTACAGTGAAGAGGTCTGGGCACTAACCAGCAAGGTCTGCTACCACATTTCAACAACAAAGGCTAGAATGCTCCCTCCCAAAGAGACCCTTCAGGGGTCAGTCCAGCAGTTGCACCAAAGTTGCCCTAATGAAAGACTCTGAGTGCAGGTCCCTGTATGGCCTAATCCAACAATCTTCACACTACACTCCTCAGGGAATGACCTTGTGACATAGCGCCGCATCGTATTTCCAGTTATCCAAGAGAAATAGGTAAAATGACCTTCGTTTCATTATTATTTGAAAGTGTAAGCACTAACTGTATTTGCTGTGGGCTATCGATGGTGAAAGGTTTGGAGGGCAAGGGCAACAATTCAAAGTGAGGTCCCTTCCTTGCTGCAGACCTCGAGCAGGGTGTTCAGCGTCCCTGCGGCGTGTGGTGGTAGAGACAGACTGCCCCGTGGAAAGTGCTAGTGCTGCTATACTGTGTCTGCTTCTCTTGCTGGTGACAAGCCTACGCCGGCTTGGATTAAAATCTGTGCTGGAAAAAGATGTGGTCTGTTTTGCTGTCATTTTTGGCAGGCAAAAAAAGCAGTAAGGCAAACACAAACCCCAGATTACTCCCATTAAAAAAATACGGTCATTTTTCATAAGCGTGTCAACATTGTGACTCCCTTTAAACTCGCCGTGTTTCTACTGACTTAGCACGTTTGTGTAGGTTTTTGAAGTGTAATCCCTAATGCCTGGGTCTACTTAACCTCTTTACATCCTGTGTTTCTTCGTGAGCATTTGTCTTCCCATACATGTCTATATGCCAGGTTATGCATTTAGCAGGCTCCCTAAATATGGCTCGTAAATCACCCAGGGTTAAAACTCATTCCTACTCTCACATTATTTCCTAATCTCTAAAACATGTCAGTGGAAGAGCTTGAGTGCGACCTTTAGCATCATAAATCGGAGAGCAGGTTGACATGGAAATGACCTCAAGAAAACCAGAGCACAGAATCGCGCATACGACTCGGTAAGAGCCAGGCGGGGACAACCCTCTCCCCTGGGCCCGGGCATCCCAGGGCAGGGCGGGGAGGCCAAGCCCGACTTCTGCAAAACTCGCCCTGGGAGCACCGGCAAGAGAGGGGACGGGGACGTGTCGGCTGGGAGCGAAATGTCTGCGCAAACACGTCCGAGGCTTGCTGTAGCGGGGACAACCAACTGGGGACATTTCGGGG
>NW_008597298.1:1755-4290 GCF_000691845.1 Merops nubicus | reverse complement strand
ACAGCGCCCTGCGCCGCTGCCACGGCCCCCCGTCATCCCCGCTGCAGTTAGGGGTTGATGGATTGTCCCCAGGCCGGGGGCTCAGAGCGGTCCCCCGAAGGGGATGCAGCGCGCACGGAGGCAGGCAGGGACCCGCTGGGCTGCCACCATCCAACAGCGATTCCTAATCTTGATTGGAGAGGAGGGCAGCGGGCTGGGGGGGAGGAATCGGAGATAAATGTTAGCTCATTTCTTAAGTAATTAGTTACCTCCTCATCCCCATGTTGTAATTGTGAACAAGCTGTAATGTTTAATTAGTGTGTAAATGAAACCCCAATTTCATAATGGCTGCGGTGACAGCGCTAACTGAGACAGGCACCGAAGGGGCCGCCTTGCCGCATTGTTTCAGCGGGAGATGAAGCTGTCGCCCAGCAAGCCAAGCGTCTCTGGGAGAAAATGGAAATGATAAACGAAGTGAGGCTAATTAGCAAAATCATACAGGCCCCACTGATGGTTCTCATCAAGGGGAGGTAATGAAGCGGGCGGGCCAAGCTGAGGGGGAATTAATTGGAGCTGATTCCTGCACATACAGATGCTGTAGAGCAGCCAACACAAGGATGCAAACTTTCCTACTTTGCCTCTCTCACCCCTCCCTGCAACCTGGCCATAGGAAAGCCTGCAGGGGGCAGGGGACAACCCCGGGAGCTGGTCCTGGAGCAGGCAGGATGCAGGTGCAGGGGAATGTTGCCTGCCTGGCAGGTGCCTGGAAGAGGCACATGCATGGCCATTCACCCTGTGGAAAGCATGGTGCGAGAGCTCCGAAATATCAGAGAGCTGCTGCAGGGCTGGTTGGAACCAGATAATCCTTAAGGTCCCTTCCAACACAAATGACTCTATGATAACCCTCCCTTAGCTCCTTTTATGTCCCTCCTTCACTTCTGACTGTATTTTGAGTACAGACATTTGGAGAGTAAATAAAGCACCTCTGCGTGATGGGTTCTGGGAAAGGGGTGAATCCCCCCCTGCTCCCCCTCTGGGCAGGGGTCTCTGCAGACCTGATGCCCATAGCAGCGCACTGCAGGAGCCAAGCCAAAGCTCACTGCAGCAGGGGAACCTGGGGTGTCGTGCAGCTGAACTTTATTCTTCTGAGCTGTGTGAGAAATGCCCTTTCTACAGCTGCTGGCGCACAACCCTGGCCACGTTGCATTACTCACTGACGTTTCAGGAGCCCTGGCTACTGGTGGGTTTGTCCCCAAATGCCACATCCTGCCATGGATGGCGCCTGGCTGCTTGTGGACCAGGCTGCCCCCAAACCTTCTCTTTAACTGCTACCAGCTTGCAGTTAGTAGAAACTACCAGCTCCCAAGAAGCAAACAAAAGCCTTGCCAAGCAGAAGAGAGGAAAGGAATACCTATGTGTCCAGACTTGCATCTGTCTGTCCAAGCAAGTTGTTCCTGGCTGTACATAGTGCTGTGAGATCATGAGCAGACCTTTTCAGTGTCTCAGATTCCTTTTCTGCCAAAAAATGGCACAGCGAGCTATCTGCTTGTCAAGTGCCAGTCCCTGGGATGTCCAGTGCCTGCCCAGAGTCACAGTGTCCCTCCCTCTTGGCATCTCCAAGCCCCCCTCTGCCTCTCCTGCTGAGTAATGAGAGATTTCCCTGGGCCTCTGAGGGCTCTAAAGAGGGGCTGAGCAATATTATTTATTCAGTTGTTTACAGAAGCATTTGATCGGGAATAGTTCTTCACTGCCAGCCTGTTGTGTATTATTCATTGCAATAATCTCTGCAGATTGTGATAAACTGTAACTGCGTGGGGGCAGCGCGTAGCTGGGCTGCACTGCCACCGCCGCCTGCTCCGGCCTCTAAAATATCGGCAGCTGCAATCATAAATCTCAATTTACAAGTGGGACTATTGCACGGGGAGTTATAGTTATACTAATGATTACTTCTCTGTCTTATTTTTCATGTTGCAACAGAGTAATAAATTTTTAAGAACAGCCTGGGCAGAGCTTCAGTGAAGGCTGCGTGTCCTCTTGCCGCACTCTCGGCAGGGAGCAGCGTTCCTGGCCTCCCACGGGCACCTCGCCAGCAGGGCGCCTGCCCGGCTCCTCAAGGAGGTGACATGAAGTGGGGACTTGGTGTCCCAGTGCTGGGAGAGGTGTGGTAGAAGTTCCTGTTGGGGCAACAGGCTGGAGCACCGCTTTGGGGTCAGCTCTGACATTTGTTGTCTTCCTGTCTTAGTTTTCCTGCTGGCAGTGGGACTTACGTCCATCCCTCTGATGCTGAGCAAGTCTTTCTCAGTCAAATTCAGGAGGTGCTGGGGTTGACAAGGCCAAGGAATGGGGATTTGTTGACTGAGAGTGGGCATGATGTTTGAGGGGTGCCTCCTGTCCCTGTCGCTCACCACCATCCCAGCACCAGGGCTTTCCCAGAGATGGAAGGGTGGGAGCTACCTTTTCGCAGTTGATATGTCCACAGCATGCCCACGGCATGGAAACAGAGTGATGGCTTGGATGGTCCCACCTGGAGGAAAGCCTCCCCCCTTTCTGGGGGAC
>NW_008597298.1:0-1724 GCF_000691845.1 Merops nubicus | reverse complement strand
GCTCTGGCTAGAGGAACCCAACTCTGCTCCCAAACCTCATCTCTGATTAGTGACTCACAAGCAGTTGGGGATGTCTCTCCTGCCTCGTGGGGCACCTCCCAAAGACCAAGTCTCTTCCCCAGCAGGCAGTGGTGGGCCACAGGGTTCAACAAGCATTTCCCAAGTGTTTATCACAGCTCCGAGGTCTGTGATGTGAGGCCTCTGATGGATGCCTCCATTCACAGACTTGACATTATGATGTACAGGGAGCCTAGAGACATATAGATTTTCAAAGTGGCCACTTTGAGCATAATTATAAATATCCAGCCTCTTTACATAGTGAATTGCTGCCAGGAAAAGAAGGGACCCAGGAGGGCTGAAATTCTGGCATCCAGGCTTTCTTGAAAAAGGAGATTGGCAGAGGTTCCCCATACATTTTGGGGTCCCAGGAAGGGATGAGCATTAAGGGATGATGCGTTTCCCATCCCATGCCCCCCCGCCCCATGACAGCTCCTTCCCCTTGATGCTGGCTGTGTCTCTCACCAGGGGACATCTCACAGGCGCTGCCAAGGATCCTCTCCAGCACACTGCAGCCTGACTTTAAAAGCTTCTGAGTGGCTGGCTTCCCTTCCAAATCATGGCACAGAGTATCAGGGGCATCAGTGAGCTAGGGGCAGACACTCCCAGTCTATGTGTGTGGTTCGTGGCCCCAGGAACACAGTGAAGGAGAGATCTTCCCCTAGCTCATGACCAACTCATCTCCTTCCACTTGCCTTTGGAGCTTCCCAGCCTATCCTGCCAACCCTGCAATTGAGACCCAGGCACAGTCAGGAGCACTCCACATGCTCTCTTGGACCCACAGGCTCATAGCAAAAAGGGAAATGTCTTGGAGGAAACCAACTGGAAATCCCTTTATCATGCTTTTCTCTTGTCGTTTGGGTGGCATCAGAGCATCACTGCTTCCCTCTCCATGCTGGAGCCAGGGTGAGCGTGCCCTGGGCTGGGGTTTCTGTCCCGGTGCATGAGTGTATAGGCTCAAGCACGCATCGTTCATCGCCTTCGCCAGCCTAGGGCTGGGGCGCGCTGGAGTATCACAGGGGAAAATGAAGAGGATGTTGGAGGATTTGTGTTCTGTTTGCGAGCGGGGTCGGGAGGAGAGAAGGTCAAAGCAGAAAATTGGAGATGAATTGAAATCAATGGCAGGTAGAGATTAGAGCAGTGCCCCACTTAACTACAGTGAGCTGGGGGGAGGCTGGGGGAGGGCTCTAGCTCTCCAGGATAGGAAGCCCCAGCAGTCTCTGGTTCTGATCCATGGAGACACGAGTGCCTCAGACAAACAGGGATGGTGGCCGGATGCTGGGACGAGGACATTGGGCCAAGAACTTGCTGGTGGGCAAGGTTTGGAGCATCCAGAGGCTGCGGATGGCAGCGGGAGACCTAGGTGGTTTGGTGTTGGATTGAATCCCACTCCCTCCTTCCTCCTCTGCATGACTTGCCAGGCTCAGTCTGTCTCCCCGTCCCTGTCCCAGCTCTTTGTCCTCATTTCCTTGTCCTGGTCCCTTCCTCCGTTTCTCTAGTATCATCCCAGCTCCCACCACCACCAGCCCCACTATCCCCCCGTCACTGTTTCCTCCCGCTCCACCTGCCCCGACTCCGGCTCTTGTTGGCACGAGCGTTTCAGTGAAGCGGTTTCCTCCCTTGTGCTTCCCGGGGAAGTCGCCGCGTGCCCCGAGAGCCGGCTCCCC
>NW_008597297.1:0-33590 GCF_000691845.1 Merops nubicus | reverse complement strand
TTTGGCCTTGTTGAACCTCATGAGGTCAATCAAATGAGAGGTCAGAAAACCAGGAGTAAACAAATCTAGCCATGAGGATGTATGTAGGGGTTTTAAAGTGCATCCTGATCTAAAAGAATTCCTAAGGTCACATGTTTTTCTGTCATCTGTTGGCCACTCTTCAAGACTAGACAGCAATGCCTTCCTGAATGCAGGAGACTCAAAATCCCGTTAAGACTTTCAGGTGATGGTGGTGGTTTCTTTCTCCTTCAGTGGCTTTTGGAATATGTTGATGTTGAAAAGGAGGCAGTGAAGCATGCTGCATTACAGCACATACTGGTGTCTTTGCTTTCAATGGGTCTCTTATTCTGTGAGAGCCTAATAATTTGCATTATTCTCTGGAGAAAGTGATCTTCCTAAGCCTTCTGTCACACAGAGGAGCTTTTCCAGTCAGAGAATCAGAGCTGGCAATTAGGTGACCTAAATGACCAGTGATAAACCATCAGTTTATCCAAAGGAAAAAAATGTAGTTATCATCATCATGAAATTAAAAAAAAAATAAATTCTACATTTAGTGTAAGACTAACTCCTTTTGTTTTTCAAATGGGTAATCTCCATTACATGTTGGGCATGTTGGGGATGGGGGTTGGTTTGGTTTGGATTTGTGGGGTTTTTGTTTTGTTTGGTTTGGGTTTTTTTGTTTGTTTGGTTTGGTTTTTTGTTGTTGTTGTTGTTGTTGGTTTGTTGGTTGATTGGTTGGTTTTATATATATATGCAGCTTTTGTGTCAAGTTTTGGTATCCCATGATCACAAAAGGCCTTAAGACTGGAGGAAAAGTAAAGATGAATAAATGTCCATCCTATAGACTGTTGATGTCTTCATTTTTTTTACTGAAGATGAGAACTGCTGGATTCTACAGAAAACTGTAGAGTACTGTATTCTGGAGAAAATCAATGCAATGTGCTTTATTAGTGTGATTTTCATCTTTTTTCTTCTCTTGAAAGGAGCTATTTAGTCATTATAACATTTAGATATTGTACTGTTTTTTTTTCCTTTAGCTATGTCCTTAGTACATGTAATAGGTGAAATAAGAACAAAACACTGACCTCAAACCTTTCACTTTTTCTTTTTTCTTTCTCCTTATTTTCTGAAATAAAAGGTTAGGTAAGCTGGACATCTGAGGGAAATACTTTTTCCCTTTTTTATTTTTATTGAGCTATTGAAGTAATTGGAAAGATGTGGGTTTTTTCTGAAGACAAAAGACAAAACCCCAAATTGAATAATAAATCACATATAAGTGAAAAATAAAATAAATGCTATATCAAACCTGTCTAAAAATGTTCACAAAATTGAACAGCATAGAGACAGCCGTGTGTGGAGAAAATATTGAACAACTTGTAGCCACCATTTATCAAAGAATGTAATTTAACAATTGTTGGCATACAAAAAGCAAGAAGTCACAAAGATATATCACAGAAAAATAAAGCACAATATATTATTGATATTTGAAAGCAAGGGTATATTAGGGTTTTGAAATTTGAATCCAGCCTTTTACGTTCAGCCAATAATTTAAAAATGTTGTTTCAGCAGCACAGCTGCACCAGAAATGTTTTTCTGTTTCACAAATGCCCATGATTCAGGACTTGGCATAACTTTCTTCCCCTTTCCTAATCCCTCAGAGTGGACTCTGCTGTGATCTCTGACCTTGACTTCTTGCTGCTCAGTGATCCCCTCAATCCCACACCTTTCTCTAGTACCCAACCCTCTTGTTTTGCATATGCAGTGACCAGAAGAGTCTTCAGAAAACACATTGTTGTTTAATCTTGATAGAACTATGGATTAGTAGAACATTGATTTTCAGTCGTAACTAGAAATCTAGAAGCTCTGTTATGTCTTTCAGCCTGACTTTTGAGAAAATAGTCTTTCTTCCCATTTTGTCTTTCTTTTCTGATTTCAATATCTTCCCTAAATTCCAATAAAGGTCACTGTTCACACTTTTTTCTTTGTAGCATGGCTCCCTATCCAAAATCAATTTCCTAAGAAAGACAAGACAAAGTAACTAAATAAAAATGCCCTTGTCAGTGTGTTCTGGTTTTTAAAGCAATCCCTGAACATGGGCAAATACCAAAGTCATTGCCTTTCCTTTGTATCCAGTTCCAGATTGGTTTACTAATTCAGCCAGATGAAGTAACTGCCAGCCCCAAATACAGTAAGTTCCAGTTTTCAGGTTACATTTTACCCATAAATTATTACTGGTCATTCCTAATCCATTTTAGTTGGATTACAGAAGTCATCTAGGTGGGGAAGAAGAGAATGCAAGATGTGAAATGCAGAGAAATCAACTCACTTGCTAAAGATGTAAAGCAAATGTACATCCTTTGACTGTAACATTGTTTGTTGAACCCCACAGGTCTTTTGTTGATGACTTCAGTGGCATTTTTATGAATGCTGAGTTGTCCCATTCTTGTGCTCTAACTAACCAAGAGATCAGCCTCCCTCTGCTAAATTTCAGGCTTGATGATGCTCATTTGAAATGTTCATCTGTTTGTCTCCTCCTATGACTTTTCATGTAGCAATAATAAGAAGATGTGGATAAAAGTTTTCAAACATATTGGATAGAGGTTGAAAGCTGTCTTCTCTTCACACAGAGCAACAAGGAGAGTAAAGATGGAATAGGGAAAAAGTCTTTCACCTTTGGAAACAGAAATACTGACCTCCAATGATAACAAAGAAAGGGAACTTTCCCTCATGCTAGGTTATTGAAAAGATGGGCTGTTGATGGAAACAGCTCCAGCTTATTCCCTTCAGTAGGCAGAATTATATTTTGAAAGACCATTTTCAGCTAATTTGACTGTTGTGCAGCTTGAACTTTACGAATTGACTTGTAATTGGACTATGCTGTCAATGGAAAAACTTGCAAGTATTGAACATGGCATTTTTAAGAAGGTTACTCTCATCTAGTCCTCTATTACTGGATTTGCAGAGAGTTATAATTGGTCTAACAAGCTTAGTTTCCTGTCTTCCAATTATAATGTTCAACCTAATTTATATATTTTCTTTATTTACTGATACACGATAGGTAATAATTCTCTATCTAGTGCTCATGCTTCAAAATAAAGCTGTCTAATAATAGAAAGGTTGGATTCTTTTAATAAGCATCTGTGTAACCATATACATAGATTAATATAGATGAATATATATACCTATACACATAGATTATATAATTTACATATGTATATATGTGTGAGAATATTTTTATTCTGAACTATTAAAGTACATGTATAATTTGTTATATACTTACTTATATATACACACACATATCTGTATCTTTATTTTGAATTATTACTGTGAGTATAATGTCTCCTCTTCCTTTTAAATTACCGAGAGGGAGTGGGATGTGTTTCCTCCAGACCTTTGTTAAATTAGTTTCAATGATTATTCCCCTCGAAGTGACAATGAATTCATGTAGATGTAATTCTCAGTACTGAAAAAGGAGAAACATAAAAAAAATGAACAGGTTGATGAACTTGGTGCATTCATTATCAACTTATATTTGCATAAAAGAGAAACTATTCACTTTTTATAAAATTAGAATGGCACCATTAATTTTGTTTACTACACAAGTAATTTTTAGTGCATGTAAGATTTACTGGCTGTTTTGTGGGTGAATGTATTGTTGAACAGCCTTATGGAAAGAGGTCTGCAGAAGCATCTGCATTTCTTGTATCTCCTCAGAGTAGAGATATTCCATGGAGTAATGCTAAATTCAGACATGGGATGCTTTTTTTACTTTGTTTTCACTGCCAGGAGAATGGAGAATGTGTCTGGAAATAGAGGAGGGATCAGTGAAGAAATTTAGAAAAAACCAAACAAACAAAAAAATAAATTAGAGAATTTACTATTTTGGATGCATTCATAAAGTTAAAAGTTTATTTTTTTCAGTAATTTCTTCATCTATGGCAATTTACCCTTCACTGCCATACCTTCCATTATTGTCTTAGTAGAGGGCTGACTGATAAGACTCCAGACCAAACAAACAAAACCCCCAAACCCTAAATAAAAATAATAATTCAAATAATTAAAAATCAGCCAACCTAATAGACCAGAAAGAGGATTTATCTTTTTCTCTCTTTTTTTTTTTTTTTATGTTATTTTCCCCCTCTTTTTTATGTTTTGCTCACTAGTGTAGCTGCCTTCAAGTTGTTGACATAGTTCTGCCTTACAGAAAGGGCTAGCAGAAGAGGAATTATCTGGGTTTTTTGAGGTACCTTTTTTCCTGAGGATGCTCTTGAGTTAGTGCCTTTTCAGAGTGCACTTGAGAGTTTAAAGAGCTGTGGATAGTAGCTTTTGTGTATTTTACAGCTAACAGAGCAATCCCATTTTCACTTTGGGTTCTGATTAATATTGTATATCAGCAGCATTATCCATGAGCTTCAGAAAGTAACGATTCTCTTGATGTTGGCAGTAGGGCAGATGTTAGTGGGATGTTTAAAGTTCCTATCGTCATTTTTGTGACCCTGTTGTGCTTTTAGAACTAATAGCATGAAAATATTACTTCAGGAGATGCAGGGAAAGCTGTAGTTCTGACTTTTCTTCTCTGAGTTTGAACACTGATCACCGTTAAAATATCATCTGCTGCTTTTGCTTTGCATGCTCCGTTAGGGTGCAAGAACAGTTTGAAGATATAGCCTTCAGTGATGAAAGTTATCATATAACATAGATTATAAATAACTGGAGCACCTGCAATTTAACTATTTGTTTCCATCAGCTTCACAGGAGAATGGTGTTTCAAGAAGTTAGGAGCAAGGGAATGATATAAGATTTTGATACTTCAGAGTGTACCTTTGGCAAAGCAAATTGTGCTCTAAGTTTTACAGTTCACAAATGTGTGTACGTATGCTCTGACCTACTTGTGATTAATGGTCCATGATTTTTCTGCTCTCTTTGCCATGCTTTTTGAGTGTGTTTTGTGATATATTTTCTAAATTCTCAACACAGATCTTCTGACAGAATCATAGATCTGAGCTATCTCGTAGTAATGCAATGTCTCAAATAAATAGGTCAAATAATCCTAGAAATGGTGTTTGGTTAGCTTTGAATCGATAGTGATAAAGTTTCTCTGTATTCTCACTTGCTCGAACTTCTGTCTAATCTGTCTTTGTTCTCTTCTTCTTGTGCAATCTTTTCCTTGCTTCCAGTGGCTGCTACAAAGAACAAAGCTAGAGGTGAGTTTCTGCCTGCACTCTTCCATTTGCATTGCATGGTTCTGCAGCCCACGTACTTTCTCACAAGGTTTTTTCTGCTACTCAAAACCAAGAAAGATATTTTTAGTTCTTATGATATCATAGATTAGTTTTTTTACAATTTTGTAAGTGTCCTGAAGTGCAGACTAATTTCATTGCTTATCGATGACCAGTACTCATACTGTATTTTGTGAATTGTCTTAATTTAGGAAGTTTTTTTTTTTCTAAGAAAAAGGTATAACCGAGTGTATTTTAGTTAGTTTTCTGACTTGCATTATAGTAATGTAGGGATATAGATGGCATTTTAATAAAAATGAAGATATTACATTAAAATGCTCATAAATATGTAAATGTAATTTATATTTTTTATCTCTAGACATAGTCATAAATATCTGAACAGAGAACAATGAACATAAGTGTCTCCTAAGCATTCCTCATCTTTTCACACTAATATAAAATGATCATCGCCATTTCTGAGGCATACTATGATCTCTACAGAGATTTATGACTTCAGAGCAGCAAGGTGATTGTCACAAATCAGAGTGACAAAGAAGTAAACCTTTCAGAACTAATCATGTAAGGTTAGTTGTGCCTTAAACCATTTCCTGAATTTCAATGAAGCAGTGATGTAGGAAATGTAATGTGAAGGGTATATTTTTACTGCCACATATATATATAAGACCATATATTTTAATAGAAAATCATGAAAAGATGCATTTTGATACTTTATCTAACATTTCTGACTAGTGAAATTGAGTTGTTTTATAATTAAACATAATTAAAATTAAAAAAAAAAAGGTTTTAAGACAAATATGCTTGGTTGCATGTAGTTTGGAAGTTAAGCACTCCCATATTCACACTGTTAATGTTAAGTTCAATTACATACATTGTCTAGCTTGAAGATGTAGAATGATAATAGTGCTCATCAAAAAACCCACAGCCAACTGATAGTGTTTATGCATTATAATAATTAAATCAATACCTCCCTTGCATGGCTTTTTGTAAAATCTTTTTCTCAGAAAATTTGCATGCATTGGATATCATGAGCGAGGGGAGTCAATAAAATCGAATGCACATATTTATCTGTGTATGCCATGAAGCTTGCTTTCCTCTTTTCTGTACTGTTCTGTGCTTGATTGTGATGCTGTTACAGTGGCCAAGAGATTTAGACCTTCATAATCAACAACAACAACAAAAAAAAAAACTAAAACCAAAACACATCCATGGAAGCAAACTTTCAGGAGAAATAAGTATAATCTCATCAATATGCAGCAATTACTTCATGTAGCCATATATTGCCATTCAAACAGAAACCGCCCTGGAGGCACACAAATTATAAAATGAGTCAGAATTACTCATGGGCCTCGTTCATCTGTGAACATTAACACACCCTTATTTCAGAAGTGCACATGCATATTGAAAAAACAGCTGAAACTATATATAGTAAACTGGGTTTGACACTCTGATAAGAGAAAATCTCATAATCTGTAGCTATGCATTATCTTTGGATAAAATAAGTTGAACAGTGCTTTCAAGAAGTCCTCAGCTTTTCTTTTGGTGTTGAACAGCCCTATGATGATAGCACCAAACATCCACAAGGAAATCAGTCCTGAAATAGTTCTATCTTCTACCAAAAGCACAGGATCCATCTTGTAATCTTTTGTGTTGGAAGACATAAAGGAGCTGATGTCTTACTGCTTTTTACATTTCTCTGTCTAAGCAGTGAAGAAGGACCTATTCCTCCTTTTAAAGTCTAACACTTAACTGGCAAGCAGTTGTCTACTACGACATTGGAATAGGCAACTCACAACTGAGAGAAGGCTTTACTGCCAAAGGAGTTTCTCTTTTGGCATTTGTCTCCCTGCAATCTATCACTCTCCCATCTATGCTTGTATTTATGGATCTTCGTCTTTCCTGTCTGAAAGTTGGAAAATCATGGCAGCATTTTCAGCAAGGTGAAGTTGATGCTCATGCCTGTCCTGAGATTTGAGGGTTCAAGAGCCCATTAGTAGGTAATATTTTATGGGACCACCTGTCTTGAAATTTCATTTGCATTTTGTTAGCATGAGAAAATTGCTGTTCTTCCGTTTCCCTCCCTGTCTTTGTAGAACTGTCTGTAAGAAGAAAGTTAGAGCCCTTGCTCTCACACATTGCATTCAATGCACTTTCCTTAAGTATTTTCTCAGACTTTGTTGAAGGTTGTATTAAGTGGTGTAAAGCAGCTGTTGAACTCTAGTTTACCTTTCCTGTGGCACTTAAAATCACTTTAGGTTGGAAGTTCATGGGGTCTGCAGGTCACCAGGACCTCGCCACTGCCTATGTAAGGCCCACTCAGATCTGGTTGCTCAGAGCCTTCCAGTCAAATTAAAGTATATCAAGGGTCAGGGATTCCACAGCTCCAGGTTAGATTTGCAGTATTATTGCTTTATTTTACCATAGTGTTCTTATTTATTTTTTTGTGCTTTCTATTGCCTGGAAGAAACTATGTGAAAATTTTTGGTAATCTTCAGAAAAGATAAGTACTTGAATTTTGCATAGAAGGAAGGATCTTTTTGTCCCAAAATAATTGTCCTTAATTTTGAGTTCCATGTAAGATCATATTTTTCTTTCAGTCATCTCTTCTACAAATGCAGAGGTGTGTTGTTTCTGCTTTACTTTTTAAAAAAGGAGAGTGATTCTTCTTCAGAAACATAAGATTAAATTTAGCTTTAGCAATGCTACTTAAAGCATACATCTCAATCTCTAATATAAATCATCATAGCAGTTGATACGCTGTCTAAATGCATCTTATCCAAGAGGCAAAGATCACTCTGGACTTTATTCACTTGATTTATTTTGTTTGTTCTCATTATGTCAATGAAATTGGTATCAGCTTATTTGAAGTTTAAGTCGGGAGGGATCGTGTGAAGAATGTTGTACAAATATACTCCGTTATTGCCTCAATAGTTGTGCAATGGCTCGTGTTATCTTCTAGTTAGGAATCAACTTGTTTCTTGAGACTTCACCAAATCATCAATGGTCATGTTCTATCCAATCATCTCTGATTTTCTTATAACATATGATAAAATTTATCATGTTGCTCTACATAAGTATTTGTCATTTTGGTAAGTAATAGGTTTAATTCATATAATTGTTTTAACTGAAAACTAGACAAACCACGATAAATTGTGTTGACCAGAATTCCCTGCATGGAAGACCTATGGTTTAGATCCTTCTCTTCAGTACACATAACTAGCTAAGCATGTTTCCTCTTCAAGGTAAAAATTATCCTGGAAACAAGCGACACAGCAGCCCATGTTAGGAACAGGGTGAAATAAATTAACACAGAGGATAGACTGATGTACTGCAATTTGTCTCATTTGCTGCATCTTCACAAAGTTCTGACCTATTCAGTTATTAACATCCTTTAGACATTAGCTCTGCTGTCCCAGAGTTTGCTTTATTGACAGACGGGTAACTCAGGGTATCACCTGCATAAAAATGACACGCTGCAACTTTATGACAAAAAAATACAAGCTGGTGGAAGTGTACAGATGTTGAAAGTGTGAGTCCAATATAAAGTCTAGGAAAACTCCATAATTCACAGTAGTTTGAAAGAACATTTATTTATGGCTACAAGCTTTTACCACTGAGACATATAGAAATGAAAACCTGTCAGATTCCACCTTTAGTACAAGGTCATTACAAAAAAACTTGCCAAGGCTCTTGTAGTAGCATAGCATGACCTGAAACCTGATGGAAATTTTTCAGATATCCTGCTGTTATTTAAATAAAGGAGCTGCTCTTTGTAAAATCTTCTTCTGATATTTTTATTCAAAATATAGCTCCACCTTCTAAAGGCAGAATTTTTGTACGTTACTTTAAGGTAGTAAAAGCACCTTTGGTATTTATAAATAATTGTACTTTTGTTGGGGAACAACAAAGCTAATGAAGCCTTAATAACCATTTCTTTACTATCTCTCTGGTATTCCCTCCCCTGTAGTTTAGCCACAGCTTCTAGTACATAACCTCAGAGGTCCAGTGCTTTTCTCTGATGATTAAATCATGTCCAATGGCTAAACCCTTGAGTATGAAAGGTCTAGAATTCATTCCTATGTCTGCCACAGTTTTCATCTGATTTCTTATGGCACTTAAGGCCAGAGGTTGTTCATATTCAGCAGTTCTGATGGGTAGGAAAGCGGTGATGAAGAACAAAATTTGATGCTTATCTGTGAAGACAGGGCAGAGGAAACCTAAAGGTTTGAAAATGACCATATTAGGAGTGCAGGAGGACTGTGAAGGCATACATGAAACTTACTGTTCCTCCTTGCATGCTTTTGCTGTTGACACATACAGGAGCAGGTATTTTAAAAAATTCATTTAGGTAGGCAACTGTTACTGTGTTTCTCCAGTTCTTGTTATATTCTGGAGAAAAAAAAAAAAAAAAAAAACCAGTTTAATGGTTAGTCTCTAAATATAAAAATATGTATAAAACTATAAAAATCCTCCTAACTGCAAAAGTTCACATTAGATCAAGATAATAGGTTATTCCAGTTTCAGTTTGCCACCAGATAACATAAAGCATTGCAATTACATTAGACTCTCAAAAAAATCATATCTACTTCAGTATAATGTATATGCCATTTGTCAAAAGAGTTTTGGAAGAGAAAGTATTTGCCTGGATGCTGAGGGGTTTTATAAGATTCAAGAAATATGCAGTTTTTGTGGGGTTTTTGTTTGTTTGTTTGTTTTTTTACAAACTCTAAAGTATCTGGCCCTGGCATCTGTAAGATTTTTCCAATATTGAGACAGCTGAGATTTCCACGTAATGTATGCACACAGTCCAAATGCTTACCATTGTAGTTCCAGACAGAATTCTTTTCCTGTTAAAGGTCTCAAGTTCTGCTACATACTAAGGAGACTGGACAAACATGTACCACTTTTCCTTTCTTTGGTTGAGGGACTATGTTAGCAGCACTGGAAACAGCAGCTATACAATCCTGTGTGTCCCCTTTACTGCTTTTAATGTGTTTTATTTTGGTATATTTTCCAGAATAGATTTAACAAAGCAACCATTAATAGATTTGGTAAAGTAACATGCTCGTTAAAATTGTAGGTCACCATGGAATAACGCAGCTCTAGCAACATAGAAATAGCAAAGGGAGTACAAAGCCTTACTTCAAAGAGATCAGTAAGGGCAGGCTATTGCTGTTGATATGTCCTTTTCTTTTGAGAGACATCTACATTGAGCCAGCATGTCAGTCATTTGTTGACTAAATAGTTTAATAAGCAGTGTGGAAGATTTTGGAATGGAGTAAGGTGACATTTGTTTCCATTCTTGTGAAGTACAACACGGTTATGGTAGAGGGATTCTAGAGAGGATGTGCCCTTTTGAGGTGGACCTGGTTATCATAGACTAAAATTTTGTCAGTTCTTATTCCCCAACTTCCAGAGAGGTGACTCTTCCCTCCACAATAGTTAATACAAATTCTGATTGCTCTTTTTTCAATTTGTCTGCCCTCGTTTGGTTGTTAAGTATTTGATACCAGCCTGTCAAAAGCAGCATATTAGGAGAGCTTGCCATACTTGAATAGAACTCTGCTGGTAATGTAGTTGCTTTATTTGCTATCTGAATGGGTGTGCTGTTGTAAATCTGGTCGTGGTATTGAGCATTGAGCCCTTATGGCTCTCTGCAAATCATTTTTGGAGGCAGTGCATTACATTTTGGATATGAAAGTATTGTGAACACATGAGACACAGACATACCGCTGTGTGCTGGCACAGTGAAGTTGGTTCAGTTTCCAGCCAGACAAAATACTTTGCTTCAAAGTATAAACTTTTAATTTAGGCACAAGCAAGAAAACATAGTGAACACCTGAGATGTGCTTACTGGATTTTATATGTGCTGTGAAATTGCAAGGCATGATTTCCTAATATCTGGCAGTTGGATGGGGCTGCTGCTCTAAAGCAGGCTGTTGAACTTCTCTTTGTCCCAAATATCTAAATTCCTCAACTTCTATTACGACAAAATTTCTGATAGAGAAAAGGGATTTGATTATAATACCTAAAGATTGAAGAAAAAAATACAGTTTGTCATATGGGTTACAGCAAACTCATGACCACTGTTTTTTCTCTGTTGATAGTTATAGATGTTTTTTAAAGCATAGGCTTTTGTTTCAGGCTTAGCTTTGTTCCAGTATGCTTTTATAACCAAAAGAAGTGGAGAAGAGTGCTTTTAAATAAAAGGAATTTTTTTTTTTTCTCAAATGGTCTTTCGAAAGACATAGGGCTTGCATTGCTTCTCCACATTACCTCAGTTCTTAAGATTTGCTTCATAATCTCTGTGTGAGATCAGATCTTCATAGAATTTGTTTAACTTTACTGGACAGTGGTGAGTGAAATGCATAGTGTTTAAATGGCTGAGGATTCACTATCACTGCTAATGTTTGGTGCTTTATATTTGTACTACTTTGGTTTCTTGGTTCAGGCATACGAACAGAAGAAACGAAGTTAAGATTTTTCCATGTGTGCTACCATTAATCATAGAATATTTGGGCTAGGAGGGACCTCCAAAGGTCCTCTAGTCCAACCCCCTTGCCATAAGCAGGGACATCTCCAACTAGATCAAACTACTCAGAACCTCATCCAGCCTGATCTTGAATGTCCCCAGGGATAGGGCCTCCACCACCTGTCTGGTCAACCTATTCCAGTGGTCTGTCACCCTCATATTGAAGAGCTTTTTCCTAACATCTAAATCTATAGAGGATCTCTAGAAGTTCTTTGGAAGTAAGCATTATGCTCTGCATGCTATGGGATTCTTTCAAGGGCTAATAACTCCAAGGTCTTGTTCACATTTTAATTAGATTATGGACTGCATATAAGGGAAAGGTAGTGGAAAACACTTGAGCAGACTACTACGTAGGAATTTTTCTTCCTGTGCTGTTCATACACAATAATCTCAAAGCTCTGCTCTGATTAGAAACAATCATGGGATTATTGTTATGGATCTACTGACCACAAGATCTGGTGCATCATTAGAGATGAAGAAGAAAAATAGTTGCAGTTCACTCGCCATGACTGTTCGATCATTCATTTTGAATTAACGTCTTCACTCACTACTCACCTGATTGCAGAACACCCAACACCTTTTCCATTAAGCTGATAAAATGAATTCTTTCTCTTACAAAAAATAGATAACAACATCATATTGCCTTTATCAAGCTTCTTAGCTTGAGTAAAAGAATCAGAACTCTATTTGCCCTATTGCCAATAACTGCAAATTTTAGTAGAAGCCAGTGTCGTTAATGTTTTGGAAACTGTTGCTGACTCCCAGAAGGGTAAACAGATGAACAAGTGTATTCCTGTTCTTCACAGATTGCTGTAGGTGAAAGTATGTCACCACCAGTGACATACACCCCAGGAAAGAAAATATCTTAGGAATTTTTTTTTTTTTTTTTTTATGAACCTGATTTTATGAAATCAGGTCCAGAAGCTAAATACCGTAATGATGTTTTTTTTTGTGGTGAACGCTTTTAATGGCAGTATCTCTGAAACTGATAAAAGATTTAGTAATAAAGAAAAGACACTGCAAAGCTTGGATCTTTTCTTGTTATATCAGCATTCTGTTCATGGGCTACCTGAAGACCTAATAACAAACTGCATGTCATGTTCCCAACATTACAACCTTCTACGTTTATTATTTAGTTTATAAAATATGATAAAAGTCTTTTAAATGTTGTAACCTGACAAAAATCCTTCAAAGGGAAAAGAGAAGGAGAATTAAGGAGTTAAAAATAATATTAAGTGAAGCTGTCAGAAGGGAGAAAAACACTGGAAAGAAGGCAATGGAAAGGAATAGTGCACGATCGCTACAAATGCCATGGCCTTTGCAGCAGCCAGCAGTAGAGGTTCTGCCTGAGACTTGCAGGTCCCATGTGCCTTACAGCTGCTAGTAGAAGTCACTGTCAGTTTGCCAGATTCTGGCTTTCCTAACTGTGCTGGTTTAGATTATGCAAAGAAAGATAAGACTATAGACCTTTGATTTATTTTAGTACCTCTACACGATACAATACATCCAACTGGTCTCCCACAGGCACATTTTTAATTTGTATATAACCATAAGCTTCTCAAGGTATAAAATTTTGCTTTTCATGCCATACTTAGTAGATTCAAGATTGTCATATGTGTCCCCTTGTTCTCCTTTTCTTCATTTCCTTCAGAAGTATTTGTTTTCTTGCATTTTGGGGAATAGTACTTAATGTATTTGTTTGTCACTGATTTCTGGAAAGGTGAAGTGTGTCAAATAATGCTTCCCAAGCTGCAGCTCAGAAGTGAAGGGAGACTATCAATCCCTGCAATGATGTCCATTTAAATTTTAGGAATTTACAAGTGTAAAAAACTAATGAGCTAATAATTCAACATTCTTTTCAGATAATGTTATGTACAGAAATTAATAGGATGAATAGACTTTCCTCCCATGGTTGGGCTTTCCTTGCAGAATTTAATTTTTGTAATGATTATCATAATGAACTGCCTACCCCACTCCAACAATAAATGTTCCCCAGGAGGCAGACTGCTGAAGTAAATGCTTTTTCAGAGCAGACATAACAGAATTCCACTAACTTTTGGCTTTTTCTCTCTTCAGAAGCTCAGGAGAAAAAGTGTGCCTTGTAGCACTGTTGAGAGGTTGCAAAGTTTTGGTTTCTGGGACACCAGCTAGGCAGCAAGTTCCAAAGTCAGGGATATACGCTTAAAATGTGCTCTGCCAACATTTCCCTACCATTTACCTTGAGACAGCTTCCAGCCCTGCTGATATCAGTGTCTGCAAGGTAATGAGCTGTACAGTTTTATCCCCCTTGCTTGCTGACCAGTACTGCTTCTTTTTGTGGTTCTTCCCTCCTGCTTTGCCTTTTTCTTTTTTCTTTTTTCTGTCTGATATGTCCCAGTATCACAGGTGGTAGTTCTGTAATAATCTATTATTCCTTCTACATTCAGCTACCATCTTGATTTGATCTAAATATTTTTCATAGAATCATAGAATCCTTTAGGTTGGAAGAGATCTTTAAGATCATCAAGTCCAACTATTGAGCCATTTAGGGCTCTAAAGTCCTCTGCTAAAACAGATCAGAATCTGTCAGGGGTGGAAGGGACCACAAGGGTCACCCAGTTCCACCCCCTCTGCCATGAGCAGGGACACCTCCCACTAGATCAGGCTGCCCAGAGCCTCATCCAGCCTGGCCTTAAAGACCCCCAGGGATGGGGCCTCAACCACCTCCCTGGGCAACCCATTCCAGGGTCTCACCACTCTCATGCTGAAGAACTTCTTCCTCATGTCCAGCCGGAATCTGCCCACTTCCGGCGTTGCCCCATTCCCCCAAGTCCTGTGATTACCCGATAGCCTAAAAAGTCCCTCCCCAGCTTTCTTGTAGGCCCCCTAAGATACTGGAAGGCCACAATAAGGTCCCCTCGGAGCCTTCTCTTCTCCAGACTGAACAGCCCCAACTCTCTCAGTCTGGCCTCGTAGGAGAGCTGCTCCAGCCCTCGGATCATGCTCGTGGCCCTTCTCTGGACATGCTCCAGCCATTTGTGTAGGTTAGTGACAACTATTTTAATAACTTTACCTTTTTTTTAAAATGGATTTTACTTTCTTCATTGCTTCTGTGAAGAGCCAAAGCAGTATTCCCCATGACAGTTTCTTAAAATAAGATGTCATATCAGAGAGTTTTGCTGTAAACTTGTCAGTCTTACCTGAAGAATGGTACATGTTTTCCAAAGAACATGAATTTGATTGACTTTTTGAGGTATAGTATTCTAGCTCTTTGGCTACCTTTTAAAAGCAAATTGTTCATGTTGTTCAGGAAGATGGACAGCTATAAAAGATATTATTGATCATCAAATACAGTCTCTTTTTATAGCCATCACATATTACCTTCTCCATCTGTGCATTCTTCTGAAAAGCTGGAATTTTTGGTTGTTCAGTTTGTCTTTTTTGGTTTTTTGTTAGTTGGTTGGTTTGGGTTTGGTTTATTTTCCTTTTCAGCTAGTGTTCTCATCATGGAAACTGTGAATCCTTCCCTTGAAACTGTCAGGCACACTTTTCTAATATCTAGAAGCAGCTTATTCACATAACTTTTTCTTACATTAAGACTATCTTTAAAATGATCATCTTCTTCCTCTCCATTTTTTATCTCTGCAATACACAGATAACTCTCTTGTTTTCTCTCAGTCTTCACTCTGGTAGACAGACATATATTTTTCAGTCTCTTCTCTTTCCAGGGCTATATTATGCTTTTCCAGGGTGTCACAGCATTAACTAGCTGCTGTTGAACGAAGTGACCAGAATGATCTGCAGTGTTTTACCTGGGGTTCACCCCATCTTTTCTATCAAGCCTTCCTACATCTGCCAGAAATACTTCAACTAGCTTGTCTTACGACTGCTTTCTTTGAATCTACTTCATATTGGTTGTTCATAGTCATCCAGTGATAAATTAGAAAATGTCTTCTTCTGGCTTGTTCTCAGTTGATGAGATTCTGGTGTATAGCTGAAGTTTCAACTTTTAATCCCCGAGTAAATGACCTTTTTTTCAATTCTATTACCACAGTCCTAAAGGTTGTCCAGCGCTTTCTGTGAGATGTACCAGTCTTCTTCTGTATGAATGATACCTTTAAAGATTTTGTCATTAACTTGCTCATGCTGTTAATAAAATTATTATTAATATAAAAAAGAAAGAGTGGAGTCCTTGAAAAAAGTCCAAGCATTAATGACTTTCCTCAAGTCTCTTCTTCCTTTTAGCCCCAGCTTGACACCATCTCACATAAACAAGTTCTTTATGTTTCCCACGTCTTCTGTGCTGGTGTCTTCTGCCTAATTTACATGCTGTGTTTATGTAATCTCATTGTAACCCATTTAGGTAAAGATTATATACTAAATTTCTCTTGTCTGCCAGCAATCAGAGTAGACTCAACCAATCTGTGTTAACTTTGTATTAATTTGCTGGTGTCAGGTGACTATGCCCGAGTTTCTGATCCCTTCTTTCACCTCATCCTGGACACTTGATTTGTACAGGGGACAAATTCCCGATCCTTTCTGATCCACACAAGATGACTTGATGGTGGATTTATTAGCGAGCGTTTTTTAGTCAAACAACTGATAAGATTAGCAACTGTAATGCTGTTTAGTGGTAATAAAATAGCAAGCAGTGGGTTTCAAAAAAATACAAATGCTCTAATCTAAATTACAGCTATGGTTCCTATATAATAATATCCTGATAGGTGTTTTTTTGCATCTTTCTTATTAGAATTTTCTGCTGGTCTTTTTTTCATTTGCTTCAGTTGTCTGATTACTTTATCTGTAATTTAGCAGAGTATATAGCAGTATTGTATTTGGACAAGCTATGTATCTTTAAAAGACTTTATTGGACATTTTCTGGGTTTTGCATCTTTTTCCGTATAATTCTGCCTTATGTGTATCTCCAGTAGTCTTCCAAACTGCTACATGTATCATAAGTCCTATTCCATAATTTGTTACCTGTATGCCCGTTAGTCACACTCTCTAGTCATCAGTGCATCAGTGATAGTCTTTAAAATTATTATATAATTTTCCTCTTGTTGTGAGTTTGTTGTTTTTTTTGGGGGGGGGAGGGGTGTTGGTTTTTTGTTGTTTTTGTTTGTTTGTTTGTTTGTTTGTTTGTTTGTTTGTTTTTTCAGGCATGCATAGTATTATTTTACATTATAAAGCTTTCCCTTGGGAATTCTTGGGATTCAGGCATGCTGCTTGTTGCAGTGTTTTCACAGAGATGTATGACAGCCAGGGAATGATTATTCCTCTGAATACATACAGTATCATTCATAACCAGATTTGCTTCTTTTGTAGAGGCACAAGTTGTTACCTTGTCAATAACTTTGTGTAGTGTCATGGGGAGCTCAACACCTGTTCCAGTGCTCCCAGTGGCCAGGAGAGGTAAAAGTTTTGTGTGTCAGATCATTTACTTAGCTTATCAGAATGCAAGATTATGGGGGCATATGCACTTAAAAACATATTGTTTTGCATTTATGGAACAAAGTTGTCAAAGGACAAAACATAATGTAGTATTGAGGGATAGGTAACAGAGAGAGAGAGAGAAACTAGCTGCTTCAGCTAGCTTATGTGTCTGTGTCTCTCATAGACAATAACAGGAGTCTGTTATAATCTTATGGTTTCTCCTGCTTAGACTGTCTTGAAGATGCCCTTCCCATGCTTGGGGCAGAAAAGAGGCCAGGAGCAAAAGCTAGTGTTATGTCCTCTGGCTGGTTTCATGCTAGAATGGCCAAGTCTTATTTATTTCCTTCTAATAAAAAATATTTCCTTAGATTTGCTACTGGCACAGTATTTAGCACTGTTGAGGGTACTGGGAATATCCTTATTCCTACCTCTGAAAGTCTGTTGAATTACACTGATATCATCAGCCTTTTTTCTATGAAATCTTATTACATCATGAGAGATGTTAAATGTGATCTCTGGCTAAAGTTATTAGTGCTGCTTTTCCTCTGTTTTTTATATTGAATGCAATACCTACTTAGTGAAACTGGAAATAAATTCCTTGCTTTAGGAGCATCCTAATCAACACTACTATTGGTTTTAGAGAGTCCTCTGAGCATCCTGCTACTTCAAGGTCTTGCCATTGTTAGCACCGTGTGCTTTCTGGGAATTACCTTATTGCAGCAAAATTTGTAGTAAAATTGGTTTCTTTAGCATTTTCAAAAAGGTCTGTCTACTACATTACCAGATCTAGTTTTGAGGCACTAGAATAATTCCCAGTAAAATCCCATCTACCAGCTTCTTCAAAATTAATTTGGCCCAAACAAAAATATTTTCTCCCTTTTTTTTTTTTTTTTTTTTAATGCAGTTGCTATTAGGACCCAGCTAAATTCACCTTTACATAAAAAAAAATCATACTTTTGTGGTATTCTAACTGTGATTGCTATTCCCTCTTTCTTCTCTTCCTCCTGTAACAGAAGGTGCTTGTCTATAGTTCCTGCATCCTGCTGTCCATATTCTTCACATTAACATCCAAATATTTTGCTTGCTTCTTACCTCCTTGCTAATTGAATTAGGCACAGCTTTTTGCCAGCATGTCTCATGCATGTGAATGCTCCTCATACCCAGGTTTAGGACTGGTTTTCTCATCTTTACAGACAACTACAGTGATAACTTTGAATTTACTGCGGTGTCCTTACTGCCCTGCTTCTGTGTACTAAACCAGCATTTGGAGGTTGCACAAAATCTGCCAGTCTTCTCTCTTCATTTCTCAGTCTGAGATGCTTCCTCTTGAGAAGTTCAGCCTAAATGATAGAAAACTGTTTTGAGGCAGTCCGTCCTTTCAAAAAGTTGTGTTTCTAGTGAAAGCATTCAAAATTTTATTTTAATTTGTCTAGTCCATGAGGCGTTTACTTCTGTTGGTTGTCTTTGTTATATTCCTTGTTTCCCTCCTGTATTTCCTTTACAAAGAACAGGAAGAGTTATGACCTAGATTTCTTTATCTTTGTATGTCTTTTTGATTTGGGTTTTTGTTCCCTCTTTCCCACTTTCTTTCCCTTTAATTGTTATATTTAACAGTGGATTAATTTCTACTTACAGTATGTAAATATAACAGTGCTCAAAGAGTAAGCACAGAAAAAAAACCAGTCTGTTGATTATATAGGGGCATGCCACTTGTTCCTTCTGAAATAATGCAAGAGTACTGTCCCATTAGAAACAGCAGCATAGAGTTCATGTGCTTTTGATATAATTCTCCAGATTTTACAAGCTATTTTTCTTTACCAAAACTGTACAGGTCAACATTCTGAATTGCTCTCTATAAGCACATGAATTCAGGAATTGCTGGTGCCTCCCTTTCCCCTTAAATAGGATTTAATCTCTCAGGTGAAAAGGGACTTAAAGAGAAGATGAATCTGTCCAAAAAACGATCATACTATTGTCAGTCCTCACTGTCTGTAAAGTCTCCAAATCTTTTGATACATTAATCACATTAATGTGTTAATAATAGTGAGGACATGATGTCGTTGTACCTGTCCTTTGATTTACATAAATTATTAAACGGAGTATAGTTTTCTGGATGAATGAGTGTTCAAACAGCAGTTAGAGCATCCTAGCACACCTGGCTAGCCCGTGATTGCTGCACCCTTGTGTCTTCTCTCATTTCATCCAATACTAACAAGAGGAGAAGCCACTTAAGTGAAGCAGGAAGAAGAGTATTAAGTGACACAGTGGGAAGGGATTGGCCCATAGTGGCAACAGGTAAATACCTTCTGGTGAGAGCTTTTTGAATCCTGTCTCCAGCACAGCATAATAGCCTCTCCTCTGCCTCAAGGTCCTAATGCTGGGCATATACAGCTACCAGGTCATGCCTCATATGCTCCCTGGGCACTGAAGTTCCAAAAAGGGTCCTTGCTCTAAGCCTTTACAGGAAGCTACACAAGCCAGGAGACAAGGCATACAGGTGCACAACAGGTTCTGGGTGCAGAGGCTGTGGATTCCACAGAAGAACTGCTCTACAGGACCGGGTGCTGCTGGCATGAGAGTGATGCGGGAATAGGGCAGACTTAGAAAGCAGGTATGGATCAGCTTGAGCGTTGAGTTGGTTGATTGGGGTAGGATGGTGGAGATGAAGGCAGAGTACTGCATAAGATTTGTTAGGGAACTGACTGGTGGCAGAGAAAGATTTAAGATTAGGGTGTTTGGGAGGCTTGAGGTTTCATGGGGAGAATTGCAGAGAGGTGTGGATGTTACCTATAATAAGGACTTGAAAGGTAATTTTTGTAGTGCACTATGTTGACTATTGCATATTAAAATAAATATTGGGTAAACTTAGGAGATCTGTATCTTTTTCCTTATTTTTTAATACTACTTCAGGAGGGAAACTGAATAACTTTTCAAATACTTTGTTGTTACCCAGTAGAAAGCAGTATAAATTTGAAAAGTTGTTTATCTCTAGTATAAGCATTATTAAATTACAGCGACATAAAACAAGTTCCATATGAAAAGAGAGGAGTTTGATTTTTACTATGACAGACTGCATTTAATGTGAGGTTTTCAGCATTTCTGCAAAAGTATGTATATTTTCCCATTCTCAGCGTCAAACTTCTTCAGCTAGTACTTCTGTAACATGCTGCAGTTGTCTAACACTGTGCAGAGAATTTCATTTGGAAAAGGTTTTGCAGCTTTCTCATGCAGAGAATAAAGTAATAATTAATTAAGTGACTTAGTGTTGGATTACTAACAGAGGCTCAGGAAGTGGCTTGTGTGCCTTCAAATTGGCATCAGAATTCACACAAGATTATGTCAACTTTCTTGGTATTTGATATAAAGAAGCCTCATGGTTCAGAAGATGTGTTTTCCAAAGAGCCACGCAATGGAAGTTTATTTAGTTAAGCAAAGTTAGTTTAAGATGTAATTTTTTTGCTTGTTGTTTGTTTGTTTTCTTAGCTCACTAGAAAAAATCAGCTCATGCATTCGGGTGTATCTCAGCGATGAGACAGCAATAGCAGAATTCATTGAAGTCTTCTCCTCCCTCCAATAAGCCTCAAATGTTTTCACTTATTAGCCCAAGTCTGTGTCATATATTTATTGCAGCAAACATTTTTGCCTCATAAAATTACATCTTATTGCGTTTTTTCGTAAAAATTGTTATTGTTAGTGACAATTGTAGTCCCTGTCACCTAGCAGGCAGCTTTATAGCTTAGTTGTAAGATAAGCACAGCATGCCGTCCCTGAAAAGTCTTCACTTGGATTAAGCACTCAGAACATGCCTCTAAACTGTATTCTTTTTTGTCACTTTCTTTCCCTCGTTGATGTCTCTCACGCTAAATTTATCAAAATATTTCTCAAGTCTTTTCCTCACTTTATCCCACTACTTTTTGTCATATTTGGAGGCTTCTTGTCCAATTTAAGAGCTAACCATTTAGATTATTTACTTTTAATGTTTTAGAATTTCTGTATTGTTTCTTTTCTAATTTATCATATTTTTTCCTAGGAAAATAAATTCTCTGTCTTCCTGTTTTCCATGAGACATGTAAAATCGTGGTATAATTTTTCTTTTTTTAATCTCCTTGCTATCTTGAGAAGAATCAAATTTGTCCCATACTTAAAAAAAAATGTGTATCCTTAAATATTTTAAAATGTTTATTCTCTGTTGAAATATTTTTGTATGCTTGAATCTCATTTCTCTTTTGTTTCTGTATTTGAAGATAATAGATAAAAAGGGGGGGAAACAGGTGAATACAAATGATTTTTAAAATCGCTGTAAGTATAAAGGTAGATACAGCTAGATTACACTAAAGAATGCTTCTACTAAGAGCCTGTGCTTCTGGATGGAAAAGACCTCAAGCAAAATTTCAGGAATGCAGGGGTATTTGAGAAGAACATAAAATTAAAAAAAAAAAGGGGGAGGAGTAGGGGAATCCTCAAAACCCCTTCAGGTTTCAGCCTGTCATCTGATCTGAGAGGATTTTTATAATTGTTTGTTTAACGTGTGTAACTAACTTCTTTTAATACTTGCAGGCACTAGTGTAACATGAGAGGTACTAAGGAAAAAGGTGAATGTGAATCAGATCATGTCTTGAAAAAAAAAATATCATTCAGATGCCTGGCATGCTGTTTTCTTTTGTTTTTAATTTAGCGTGGGGAGGTAAATGTCTAGTCAGTCACTAGATCTGAAGAAAGAGCATACTACTAGTATTTACATTTTTATCTAGAGATATTTAAGAAGATCCTGGAGAAAAAGTAATGTGGAATGCACCACAGAACGGGGCACATGGGTGGCTAGGTCTTATGGGTGCCAGATTCAAGACTTAAAATACCTCTCTCCTGTCTATCTGATCACCACTCTATTGCAGTTGAAGGTAAAATGTAGAAAGAAATAAGGGATTTGTGTTGCAAAAGACATTTGCAACAAAACTAAGTTGTCCAAGCAAAGTGAGGCCCCATATTCATCTTGCTATTGGTTTTTACTCCATGTTAATAGAGTACAAACTGTTAAAAGATATCCTACACATTGGTAGAATAATCCTATTAATCTGGGGAGACAGCTCAGTGCGTAAAGTCCAGAGTGAAAAATAAAACCACAGATTTTTCCAAAGACTTTCCACTCCACAGATGTGATAATGGGAGGCTGCTCACAAACGAAGCCAGCTGAACCCTTGAACTGCTTGACTGAGGGGGTACTGAAGCCCCACCTGTCATTGACCAAAGAGCTTCATGCTGCTTTGGAGTGGTTTTCTGTTGAATTGTATTTCACAGTCTCCTTGAAAGGTGAGATGGGAGCTGGGCTTGCTGCAATCAAAGCTGGGAAGAAGTTTTGTTTTTAGCTGAGCAGAGCACTTGAACACTTCTACAGTACCAAGCTTGACTCGGGTAATTGAAATTCAAGTGTGATCTTTGCATCTGCTGGGCTAATGTCAAAGCATATTTCTTTCAGAGGTTACTGACTTCATTTCTTTAGTCTCTTGTTTTGAGGTGAAGGTATTGCTTTCTAGGAGGCTAGAAGCCCAGCACTGGAACACAGAATAGATCAACATTAGGAGAGAACTTAGAGGAGGAGGCATTTATGGACTTCCCTGCATTTCCATTAGCAGTACCTTAGTTATGCAGAAGACAAGTGCATGTGACTCAGTGGATCCTGTTCACTTATTTGTGAGTAGTCCGTTCGGTGCTGCTGGAAGTCAAGGGCAAGTTGTCCAAGGCCCTTCCCTGGATTCCGGTCACACCTGTGTGCCAGTGTTTCACTTCTCTTCACTGAGGTTAGGGGTTGAAAGCTGTTACAGAAAACAAGGTAAACCAGCAAGAGTTTGATATACTCAGGGCCTGTGTGAAAGGTAATGGGAGGAAGGAACTCAAGATACCCCTGAAATAAGTGGGAGAGGATTTTGAATTAAATGCTAACACAGATTTTACATGTTGATTAAACTAAACTGTATTTCTAGTGCTCAAGTCTTCCAGCTTCTATAGGGATTGGAATTTCAGACTTTTCCCTGGTAGATCATCCCCTGGCCTCCCATCAGGCCCTATTTTTTTTTATTTGTTTGTTTGTTTGGTTGTTTGGTTTTTTCCTATTTTCAGTGTTGTTCTGTTGCTTCTGTCATTCAAGTATTAGGGCCTTGCAGCTATAGAGGTCTCTGTAATGGTACTTGCTGGGCTGTTCATTGCAAATTGTCTTACAACGCATTGTTTCCCTGTTTCTCTCTGCTTTGTTCCCTTGAGTGTGTGATGTGAGCTTCTATTAGACATAAATTGTGTATCCTGGGGGAGCATAATAGAAAAACACAAAATGCCAGACAATCTTTAAAATTTAAAGCCACGCTTAAAATGTGTGGGAGAGAGCTGGGGTTTCTTAGAAGAGGAACGCTGTGCTGGAGGAGTGAGACATCTGGGCTGGTGACAGGAGGATGCCAATGAAAAGAGAGACAAGGCTTTCTCAGCTAGTGTCACTAATGATTGGAACAAGCCATTTAATCTTAAAACCCATTGAGCTTTGTGTTTCACCCTTTGCTATTCACTTATCTACAGTATGGTAATGTATTCATTATGCTTTGTACTGCTGTTGAATGAATTGCAATGTGAAGTCAGAATGTAGTAGGAAAGTTCACTAACATGCTAGGTTTGCTTTTTCCCTAAACCAGTGTGAAATGAAGCAGAATTTTTCCAGTGCTAAACTCTGTGAGCTGGCCTCGAAAATGCAGACACTGCCTTGTATACATGTATAAGAAGTGATTGCCCAGCTGAGAGAGGCTTGGGCAGCTCAGGAAGCCTAGAAATTTGATCTGAAACAGAAGCTGTAGAGAAGCAGCACCTCCAGCTTACTTTATTTCCACTGATTTAAATTTTCTATCAGACAGTAATGATCGCCGTGTTTTCTAGTGGGGATTGACATCTATTTTTCTAAGAATAAAGGGCAAAAATGACATTTGGATTCCAGAAGAGATGTCATTTAGCTATGTCAAAGAAAGTATCGGGGACTCTAATGACCTAGTTTCCTGTTAAATCTCTAGGCCATTGCTGAAGTCAGGAGCACAGGGAAAATACATTTCATCTTCAAAGACTTCAAGATGAGGTTTATAACTTTTTTTAAAGAGGAAAAAATGAATCCCCTCTGCTGAAATGAGGCAGATAAAGTTTTAGCCCAAGATGGATATTTTTCCCTGAAGGTCTGAAAATTAAACCACCTGCTTTAAATGGGAAGTTTGAAAAAATGGAATGTGTTAAACCACTGTCTTCAATGTGAAAAGAGAGAAGAAGAAAATTGTCTTTTTACTTCTGTATAGGTCTAAATAAATAAAAATGACTTTGGATTCTGCAAATAGCAAGAGGACTGAAAATATTTCATATTTTAGTTGGAATTGGAACCACCTTAATTATTTGGGGGCAAAATTGCATTGTTTAGTAGCACTTTGTGCTCTAAACACATGTTCCTGCCTTGCTAGGTTAGGAGAAGTTGCATATGAAGTATATTTCACTACAGTTTTGGCTGAATCTGACAGCTTGCCTACAGATTTTCATCATTCTGTTTTAGGAAGCGGTAAACTGCTCACAGCCATGTGCGGCCTATTCACACATCTGGGGTAACCAAATAGGCTCGTATTGACTGTATGGGTGGGGATTTCTGGCTTGTCTTTTGTTCCCATTCTTCTGGAGCAAGCTCAATGACTACTTCTTTGTCATTCACATACTTCTCCACAGCAGACTGCTGTCTCCTTATGTGCTTCAGATTCGGATGTGAAAACCTGCACATGTTCTGCTTTTCTTTTGATTCTGTCTGCTAAAAATTCTTGCACACATACCATCTCATGGAGTTCAGTGAGACTACCAGGAAGAAATACTGACTTAGGTCTTGAATCAGACAAAGTACAGCTAGGGCAGAACTATGCATCAAAGCGATCTGGGCACACTGATAGAAGCGTAACAGATGGCTTCTGGATGTCACTGCCTCGGAGGGGGGAAGCGGTGGTGCGTTGTGCCTCATTGGGCCATGTAGACATTCCCCACGCTTCACTAGTACTTTAAATTCTTCTCGGTCTTGAATATAAATGAACCTGTTTTGAAATTGTCCTTGTTTTGGAAGTAGCAAAAGCATTTTTGAAAATTAACTGTTCATGATGGAGGAAACAAATTGACATACGTG
Source organism: Merops nubicus (assembly GCF_000691845.1). Classification (NCBI taxonomy): domain Eukaryota; kingdom Metazoa; phylum Chordata; class Aves; order Coraciiformes; family Meropidae; genus Merops; species Merops nubicus. Next base: position 8,236 of record NW_008597297.1, on the reverse strand, counting down.
CTGGTTGTTATAGTCTCAAAAGCTATTTCTGTTCATGGAATTTGGTGCTTCTCTCCAATCAGTACTTCACAGTTTTATGCAGCTGCATCACTTGAAGTAGGGAGGTGTGGGGGAGTGGAGGGTGGAGGAGGAGAAAAGGAAAGAAAAAAAAAAAAAAAGTAGAGGAAAGTGATGTGGAGAACACAGTAATTTTATCTGACATTTTTCAATATATCCAGTTTTGTGTTAGTGGCAATTACTCTTCACAAAATGTTGGACCAGAGCAAAAGGGAAAAAGTAATATTTTTGTCTCCTGCTTATTGAATGACTCACAAACACTTGTGTATATGAACTCTAGCACCTTAGCATAGTTGTGGTGTTGGAGCTTTCTGCATAATTCATCATAAAAGAACATGAGGCATTCAGCAGTCAGTGCTCATTCAGAGATGTTCTGCATTACTAGCAGCACTACTAAATATGCCTGCTCCATACATAATTTATGGTTCTCAGCAGAGGTAGTTTTATGCTTCATAATAGGCTAGCTTTGATCCCTTAAAATTTGTTTGTTAAACTTGGAGGTTGGGTACAAAACAAAGACTTTAAAATCTCTTTCTTGCATTGCTTGTTTCAACAGTCTGCGTTTTCACATCCCGTTAACAAGGTTGAAATTGATTCTGACCCACTTTTGGGGAAATGAGCCTTCCTATAATGGATTTTGTGTGTAAGACTTTTTATTAGCTAATTCCCTCCACACCCAACTTGAACTAGAGTGAAAATTAGTTTAGAAACCTCACTATAGTCTATTCTATAATTCTACTTAAAGAATTTTTTGTTATTTCTTGTGATCTGTAGGAGGAAAATGTAGGTAGACTTTGTGTTCTGTGAATCCTCTTTTAATACTGTGATGCAGTTAGAGACCATGTATAGATGTAAATGAAATGTGCTGGTTTTGTTTTGTGGGAAAGTTCCACATTAAAATAATCCATACTAGACAAAAAGCCCATTGCATCTTTCCCATTCAGTTATATATCAGGGTGAAAAAAAAAAAAAAAGACAGTTTAAAATGCTTCAGTTTGCTAAAACTTAAACGTTTTCTTTTACGCCTTGTCTCTAGTTTGTTTAGCATTCTTTATACAATATACAAAATTAAACATTACCAAATTTAAATTTTATCAATATTTAAAAAAAAAAATAATCAAAAATGCATTTTTAAATGAAAATTCATGATGTTCCTGTCTGGTGTTTCAAAGACTGTAAAGTTACTATTTTTTTAAACAAAATGTCATCAGAACTGATGCATTTCTGTGAAATATTTCAGTGCTTACATACCAGCACTTTCTAATGGAGTTTCTTTCCACATTCTCCCTGTTGATCCATTTTTCTCTGTACTATTTCTTTTTTTTTTTCATGTCCAGTTATCACTATACTTCAAGCTATTATCATTCTTTGTTTTTAAAAACCTTGTTCACACCCAAGCTATTTCAGCAAGAAATTTTAGAATTGACTAGTGGCTTTCAGTTTTTCAGCAAATACTAAGATATCCCCTATGGAAACTAGGTCTCTTTTATACATGTCAAGGTAGGTATATTAAAGACCTATTAAAAATTGCTCATTGCTGTTCAGACATCTTGTCATAATCTTTTTCTCTCTGGCTTCCTGGTGTTTTAGTCATCTGCAGGTAGTCTGCCCAAAGCAAAGATTTAAATATTCTCTCTGCAGTTGAATTCTGATGCTTTTTCTTGCTGCCTACTATAGAAGCTTTCTGACTCTCACTGCACCAGATTCAATTTCTGTAGTGTTGTGTGCAAGACCTTCTATTGCTTTAGTCCCTCCTTTGCTTCTGATGTGATTCTTTAATGTTCTAAATGTTGATGGTTTTAATGGTCTCTGTGGATATTTTTTTTTAATTATAATAACTGAAGCCGACATATAGACCATAAATTCAAGATGTAGAATGGGCTAGAACTAGCTCTTTGCCATCTCTTTGGCTTCTTCTGTAGCCATTAATCTGTAGATGATCACACACCAGCAAGGTTTTTTCTGGCTTATTAGGAGTGTGCTTACATAGAGCGTAGATACAGCTTTTCTATCTAATTTTTAATAGCACAACCAAACTGGACAGCTGTATGAGTGCTAGAAAAATTACCTTCTACTTTTTACTTCCATTTGGTGTTATAATACTTTTGGTACTCTTGCATCATCTGTAAGCATATGAGGGAGAACAAATAAAAAATTTACTTTCCTGGCTAGCTTTCTTGACTGACAGACCTAGGGAGTGTTTGCCGTAGTGAGTGGAGGGGAAGAGTCTTAGGTGCTCAGTGTAACTGTTTCACCATTGATCTTAAGATGTTGGGATATTTTTCATTAGATGTTTATGGTTTCTGTAATTTAGGAGCAAACATTTGATTTTTGCAATAATTAGAGTATTGGCATTTATTCATACTGGACAATTTTTCTTACTGTGTTCTATGTATCAAAAGAGAAATACCCTACCCTCACATACCTCCACTTAAGCTTCACTTAAGCTTCACTTAAGAGGAAGCAGCTCAGTTTTTCTTGAAGGCCAGGCCACACATCTTATCTCAGAGCCAGGAGGAGACCCTGACAAACCTGCCACCCATGCACAGGCAGTGTGTGAAGAACCTGTTCACAGGCAGCATATGAGGCACTTTCCAGCAGCCTCACATCAGTTGTATGTAAACAGAGTACCTACCCTGCCCGTGCTCAAAGGGCTTTCAGCAAGCACTGGGTTTGCCATACATTGTGTTCCAGTCTTTTAGAATAGAACTTCCCATATCCAACTAAATGTGATATTGCTTTGGGGGGCCAAGAGAGCTTACTGATTTTGTTGATTATAGTCTTGCTCTCTTCCTCCCTCCCTCCCTCCTACACACTCTCCCTCCCTTCCTTTTTTCTTCCTTCCTTCCTTCCCTCCCTCCTTCCTTCCCTGGGATGTAATCCTGTATATGAAGCCTGAAGTAATGCTATCTGTAGCAGCAGTAGTTAGAGAAGTCAACAAGTGAATTTTCTGTATCATAGTACCAGTTCTCAAATATAGACTGACATAGAGCTTTCACGCTTTCCTGCTCTTGCAGCAGCAGCTCAATGGATTCAGTGTGGCTTTTTGAACAAAAGAATCAGACTGCAGTAGTGGTGCAACACACAATTTTTTCTTTCACATTTTCCTTTGTGTATTAAAAGATTTTTTAGTGCCTGCTGTCCTGTAGCCAGTCTAATGTTGTTTGGTGTTGTGTTTTTTTTATTGAAGTTCCAGCTCTTGTAATCACTAGATTCTATAATTTTTTTTCCATATGGTATTGTATAAAAAATTGAAATAGTTATGTAAATCTCAAATCATAATTTCAATTGCTTGCTTTCTCATTTTCATCCTCTCTTGGAACAGGGTCATTTATTTTAAACTTTTTTTTTTTTCTTGATGTTATATTTGGATGGGGCTGTTCTGCCTGTTGTAAAGATTAAATGAATTTTAGAAAGTTCACTTTATGGGCAAGAGTAGGTCCACAACAGCTGTATGTAAGTGGTTGTTGCTGAAAACATAATCAGGGCCTGGTTTTATTTTGCATTGGTTTTGGTATTGTTTTGTTTTGCATGCTGCCCCAAAGCAAAGACATTAAAAGCTGTTTTGCAGAAGACATCTTCTGAGGACCTGTATGTGCTCCTAGAAGATAAAGTTTCTGTGCATGGGGAATGAGATGCACTGGCTACTGTGATTTTATTATTTCAAAAGAATTTCCCAGAAGCAGTGTAAAAAATGTCAGAGTCTTTGAGTGGAACAGGCACTGTAACAGCAGCTTGTTTGGAGACTCTAACAGTCACCTTCTTTCATTCTGGTCAGAACATTGGGCAGAATTATGTTTAAGTAAAAGCCAACTGATTATTGTTGGTCTTTTAAATATGTAAACTTCCTCTGTGAAACATTATCATAAGTTGTTTCTGTGAGTTCCGTGTAATGTTAAGTAAATGAACTTTCTGTGTGGGTTTTGAGTCCAAGTTTGTGATCATATTGCATTGTTTTTCAGTGCGTATTTGCTGTGTGTATGTTATAAGATTGTCTTGCACACAGGAAATCACAGGAATGTGGTTTGATACCGGTTTGCTCTCTTAGGAGTTGATATTGGAGAAGTTCTTCCCAGTTGTCACAACCTCGGCTGCACTGATTGAGCTGTTTGCCAGTCAGCCTGGGACTCTTGAAACTGAATTATTTCGTAAATTCAGTTTAAGGTCTGGCCAGCCTGATGGTTGAAGCAGTACAGCAGCACTCAGGGTGAAGTAAGCAGAACTTGGCAAGGGAAATAAGCATCTAGGGGAAAGCAGCAGAGATCTTCTAGAGTCTGCTGCCAATGAAAGAGTAAGGTAGACTTACTGATCCAAGTCTGTCATACGTGAGAAGCATGCTTGACAAAAGGCTTCAAGGAAATGCCTTTGGATGACAGAAAGTGTAAAATCTAAATGGAAGAATATCTACATTAGACATGTTTTAATTATAGATCAAATGGGGAAGATAGAATACTCTTTTATGCCTCTGATTTATTTATTTATTTTTAGAAGTGGATTATTTTATAGCGGGCTACATTTCTTCTGACTTTTGACTTATATTGGCATTGCTGTGTTGATAAATCTGTTTTCATTAGTGGATATTATTTGGGGAGAACTGAAGAATGGAAGGTCCAATGAGTGCTGCAAGAAAGATTTATACGTGCAAGTAAGAGACTGTATTTCTGTGGTGCTTAGGAGAGCTCTCTCAAGCTTTTTGTAGAATGCATGATGCTAAAAGATGTCTTCATTTTGATCATTCTTACTGTTCCTTTGATTCTTGGAACTGAACAGAAAGAGCAGCATCCAAAAGTGAGTAAAAAAGCACTTGGAATACAGAGAGGTACAAGCCTATAGAAGAGCTAGTTTTTCACTAAGGGTGCAGAAGATATTGTTATGGATTTTACCGTATCTTCTTGAAATTGGGATGCTTAACTATTGAACTTAAGATAGTTTTTAAAAAAGCAATATAATGATGCTGAAAAGACAGTAATCTCTACCCCATAACTCCCTGACCCAGAGGGCAGACATGGAATATACAGACTGGAGGTTGAATTTAATTTATCTGAATCACTTAGTTGATATGAATTTGTGTTTGTGATTCTTTGAAAGAAGCTCAGGAAGCTCAGGAAAATGGATGGTTACGTTGCAAATGAAGGTACAGTATAGAGATAGCTGTGCTTGCTCTAGGTAAGAAATGGAGAAACAGCATAAGTGAGCCCTTGTAGGACTCGGTATTCTAGTAGTTCGCTACTTTCCACAGTCTGTTCTGAAGACAAAGCAGTAAGCACTGGACTACAGACTGGGGGAAAAAAAAAATACTAAAAAAAAAAGTGCTTAATAATATAATCTAAGTGTGACAGATGCCTTGAGGCTGAGTATTGGCTGAGAAAAGATTTGAATCATAGGCGAAGTCACCTTTTCTGTTATTTCATGTGTGCTGTGCTCAGAGACATATAATTTTGTGCAGTCTTGTGAAACTGGTATGGCTTCATCAGAGAAAATCCCCACTACATCATCAGTATTCTTTCCCAAATGAAACAATCTTCAAATATTTATATTCTTAGCTAACTACTTCGGAACAAGATCAATGTCTGTAATGGTTACTCAGAAAAGTCTATGCAGTAAACACATGTGTGGGTATAAAATTAGCACTACCAATGATAACAATATACACATTGCCTTCTAGGCACTTGTTTCTTTGCTTTGTCAGTGTACATAAACAAATGCACAGTCTTCAAAATGCAGAAGTCTTGATACTCAAAACGAAGGCCCTTGGTGAGGCAAATCAGTTCTCTTCTTACCTTCCTCTCATATGTATTCTTTCAGGCAGGGATTCTGACTGCTCGGTAGATGAATGCTAAGAAAGAGGTGATTTGTGCAAACAGGAAAAAAGCATTAGTAGAATGTAAGCAGGCAACAAAATTTAGAAATATTCATGTTGCATTTTCTACTGTTTAGGTTAAAAAAAAAAACAAAACCAACAAACAGAACAGCTAGGAAAAAAAAGTTACTTATTTTACTCAGATATAGAACATACTGTGATTGAAAGTCACTAAAATGTTTGTTCATTCTGAAGACCTAAACCGAAAGTTGGTTGTATGCAATGTTTTTTCAAAACTTACTTTAAAAATGAAAAACCTCACATTTAACTTACATTACTCCACCTTGAAAAACATTCATATTGCTCTTTCATTTATTCACCTGAAAAACACACTCTGCTGTCCAGAAAAAGTCTAGTTATCTCAATCTGTGCAACAGATGTTAGTCATTGTGTTTCCTCCTGCCCTCCCCTGATATGCAAATGTGGTCTTTGGCATTTAATTTTCCCTAATGGGGAATTATATTTCCCTATTTAGGCTAGATGCGGTAACAGCTGAGATAAGAAAAAAAACCAATAATTTAAAAAAAAAAAAAAAAAAAAAAAATGAACACCCAATTCTTTAATGAAGCTGATAAATCTGTTTTGTGAGTTTTAGCAGATATCTTCTTCTGTCATGTAATGAAGTCCTTACTTGGGGGGAGATTTTTCATTTTTCAGAGTGTAGGCAAGCCCCTACATTTTCAAAAAATAATTTGTAGTATATTTCAAGGCATTGTAATTCATGCTTGCTTTGTTTGCTTTTTCTTCTTATGACTAAAGCCCATCAACACTCAATACTAATGTAATTAAGAGACACTTGGTAGAACCGACTGCAGGAAGAACCACATAAATGTTGCATGTGATGGTGCAGCTTGCATATTGCCAGGCTGCTAACCTGACAGCTATACAGTAATAGGTGCAATTGAGAAATTCTTCTTTTCTTTGCATTTCCTAATTGCATAACAGCATTTTTGTTAGTTTTTCAAATGTTTCATCCCTTAGGGTGATTAAGGAAACAGCACACCTGTGGTTGCCCCGTATGTTCCTTTCATGAGTATTGCTCCCTTTTACTCCATGAGCCACAAAGAGGGGGCTGCTCATTCTCACTTGCTGTATCGTTTTTCTTCTTCCTGACTCTCACTGAAATACCCCTTAGCGAACTCAGAGTTTCATTTTTGTATGGGCATGTGAGTATGGCACTGATTCAGGTAATAACCATGTGTGGGTATGTCATCTGAGCTGCTGACACCCACGCTGGCAAGATTAAAGCTTGTTCCAAAGATGCTTGTCATTCATCAAGCAAGCCTTCAGCTGCACTCCACTTTTCCTGGTATATGGTGATTCCACAGCCACTTTCCTTGTTGGGCTATAGAGATATGTATGTTGCAGTCCTGCCTTTTAGACCTGAGAAAATAATGTGATCTAATCCTGGGAAAAAAAAAAAAAAAAAAGGTATCCATTTACTGTGTGAAATGCAAGAAGATAACACAATTTTTGGCTATCCTGCAGATTTGGGGCAAGCAAACTTTTTCTCCACCACGTGCAGAAAATGTTCTCTCTTTTCTAGAAGAAACTCATTCTCTCTCTACTTACTACATTCTTCTCTAGAAGTCAACATTTTGTTAGGTACCAAATAACCTTTAGAATAATTCAGTAAATTATAAAATTAAAGGCTTCAACTAAAATATTCTTACAGCCAAGTAGGAAATCCAGTCAACCATTACTGACATGGACTCACTGATCTAGAAAATTACTTTAATGCACATATCAATATACTTGCTGATTTCTTACATTTCAGTGAATTTAAAAAAAAACAACCAACCACACAAACAAAAAAACTGTTATTGTAGAGAGCCTTGTGTTTCACATTATAAAATTCGCTAAAACTTTTCTTTAGTAAAGCAACTATACAGCTATTGTAGATTCTTAGGTTTACCATTTTTTTATAAAAAATGTTAATTTCTTAAGTAGAGCTTAGTCATAAAAACAAGAGTGTTTATATGGAGCTGATAAATTAACTGAAATATAAAGACAAAAAATCAAATTACTTGAATTTCATTACAAATCCATAAGGGATTCTTTGTGCAAGAGGACATACCAAAATAAAATTTTAAGGAAGACAGAAAATTTGCATTGTTACATTGACATCCCTGTTCTTGTGAGGAGTTGGAATTAATTCCTAAGACATATGCTATTTTTCTAATTTAAAATACATGATGAATAAAGTTATAGTATTGACCTACATACAGTCAGCTTTTTTAGTTACAAAGAGAAAAATATTTCAGTCCAGGTAACATTGAAGCTAATGGTACCGTTTGTTACGTGAAAGGGAAGGGGGGG
>NW_008597296.1:0-10682 GCF_000691845.1 Merops nubicus | reverse complement strand
AGGTCCCTTCCAACTCAAACCATTCTGGGATTCTAATTTTGCCAAAGCCATGGAGCACGAGGGATGGCATAGGCTAAAACTCCAGGGCTTTTAAAAAAAAATTGAAATATTCCCTATTTTCTTTCACTTTAAAAAAGATGTAATCCAAGTGTCAGTTTTCAAAGTGGCTGCTACAGCAAGGAAAACAAACTCACTGCTTCTGCAATAGGTGAAGTTGCCTCATTTGTTAATACCAGGGGTTGTGAGGCCTCACTGAGATTACACTGCTGCCATCAGTGATCATTGAAGGGGTGAGGTTTAAATACAGCCTCAAATCCACTGTTTTTACCTTTCCCTGTAAAAAGTTGTCGTTTTTATTTGCATTTCTTGTTACTCCTGGCAAGTCTCTTCACCAACAGCACTGACAGTCACTGACTTACTCAACACTGACTGATATTTGTTTCAGTTTTATCCCAATTTGAGGAATAGGAACTTTTCTGGAAAGTCAGTGCCATGGATCTCAAAATGAACGTACAAAACAAGCAGCATTATCTTTGCAGTACAGCCACCAGCTGGGACAGTCTTCCCACAGAGCTGTGCCACCCAAATGCTGCCCTCAGCAGTCTGACCTCAAGGTCCACCATGATAGGCCTTCTGACATCCAACCTCACAGCTCTTCACAGAGCAGGCCAGGCTGGAAGGCACCTGGAAAGATCATCTGGTCCAAGGAGTGGTGGGAAGGGGAGCCCAGGTGAGATTTTCTAGCACCCTACCCAACTGCATCTTGAAAAACTCCAGCAATGGGGATTCCACCACTTCCCTGGGGAGGTTGTTCCAGTGAATGATGGTTCTCATGGTAAAAAACTTCTTGTATGAAGAGGAGTATGAACATACTGCCATTATTTACCAAAACAAATCCCATTTGAATTGAAAGCATCCACTCAAGTTCCTCAGTATTTATTACATTATCTCCCCTGTAAGCAGCTTAGATGTAGTCCCATCATCACGTTCTTCTCAACCTGGAAGGCTCTGGAACAAGCAAGGAGGAGCTCACTGCTGAGCTTCAGTTGTGTCAAGCTCAATGCACTAGTAGCAGAAGAAAAGAGATGCCCAAGAGTAGCACCACTGCCAGCAAGGATCCATTTCACTGAAACTCCTAAGGGCAAGAAACGGACGATTCCCACCACCCACCCCCATTTTTAAGGCCTCATTAACTCACCTCTCCTGGTATCTGAGCTAATTTTGGCATCTTTACAAAGCATTGCACAGGGCTACCATTCCCAAGGCTTTTAAAGCCACTTGTGGCAAGCCTTCCTCCTAAATGTTTAGCACTTCAGAAGCCTTAAGAAATCCTTAGTACTGTTTTAAAACTGCAGACTCTGGCATTTGAAGGGCTGTTGATCACATTTTCACTCTTTTCATAGAAAAAGCTCTAAAAATTAACCAACCCTTTCTTCACAGAGACCTTGATCATTTAATTCTCAGCACTGAAGAGCAGCTGTTATTTCTTCAGGTATTATAATGTATTTAAAATCAACTTCCAGACTAGCAGGGAACGTAAAAATGACTTTCTAGAAGGAATGGCTGATTTTTTTTGAGTCCAAATATCAATTTTAGCCCCAGAGCAAAACAAAACCAAGCCCTGAAAATGCTGGAATCTGGTGCACAAAATCAGTATTGAATTTGTGTTTTTTATTAAGAGCTGACAAGGATGGGATGGTAGGGATCACTCAGGAAAGCAATTTTTTTTCTGAATACTTAAAAAAACCTGCAAGCCTGTTTGTTTGTTACTTCTCTCAAGAGTTGCAGTGTCAAAACAAGCCACCAAAAGGCCACTAGTGCTCTTCCACCTTTGAGAGGTGGAAGGCAAAGCCTTTATTTCCCTTTCTGCACTGGGCTTCTCTTTGCCTGTGCTGGCCCAGAGCTCCCTGGGGCTTGGTTCACTGTGAGGCTGAGGCACCCTGGGCTCTGCAGCCTTTCCAAACTGTAGCATTCAACTTTTTCTTCACTGGAGACCGTCCTGGTGCTCAGGAGGCGAAATCCACTTTGGAGTAAGGTGTTGAGCAGCAGGCCTAGCACGTTAGTGCCATTAATCAGCTTTCTATTATCAGGCTTTATGGAAATATACCTAAAATGAAGGAGAAAAAAGGAGTTACAACACTTTAATTACTTCCTGAAGAATGGAATGATTTTTTTTTTAAAACCAAAGCAGGTCCTCAGAGGCAGGTCAGAGCAGTTTGCAGCAGCCAAGGTTCCAGGTTTTTTTTCCTTCCTCTGAGGACTATTTAACTCTTTCCCCCAGTTACACAGTGGCACTTCTCTTTCACCACCACATCCAAACTTCCTTAAGAAATAGCTGTGACAACCTCCACCTCAGCTAATTTAATGGAGAGGTGAGTGGCACGTTCAATATCCTGCTGCAACCGTTTTCCAGGGAAGGGCAAATCAGAGACAGGACACTGAAGTCACACTTTCCATCAGAAAGCATCACTTTGATGACACAGGAGCTCTCTCTACAAACAGTGACATTTATTGCAAAGTTACCTTGAACAGCAGGCCTGGTGGTAACAAGGATGAAAATCGTTTTCACCTTGCCTCAAATGATTTTACTTCATATAAAATGCAGTTTGAGAGTCTATCCAGACATTCCGAGGAACAGAGGTAAAAATACTACTACAAAATACAACTGACAGGGGTGAAACTGTTTCATAGTACACCAAGCATTTGTGGAAAGCACAGGAAAGGCCAAAGAGTCCATGTCACCACAAAGAATAAGTTGATAGACATTCAAGAGGCAACTTCATCGAACTCGACTTGTTTCATTACCCAAGATAAACTTTTCTATTCATCTGCAGATAAAAATATTCACCAAGTCTAAAGAAATAAAGGAAAGAATCAGGAATATTTTCTTTGCTGTTGAAGTTGCCATAATCTACTCAACCAATTGGTAGTCCACTAAAATTAGTAACACATTATAAAGTTCAGGTTTGGATTATGTTTGGCAATGGAGTTTTTCTTCTATTTGCTTAGCTAAAGAAATCTAGAAGAGAAATAAACCTTTTTTTTTCTTTTTTAAACAATCAAACTGCTCTGTTGATTCCTATATTCAGATAGAATAATCCTTTTGGAAATATTTCAATGAAATTTCCATAAAATTCCACAGGTTCTAACACCCACAGAGAACAAATTAGGTTCCATTGTCTTATACAGTAAGAAGGTGTCTCCATACAATAGAGACATCCAGCAAAAGCCTGTTTAAAAAATGTAATTTGTTATTAGAATACAATACTGATATCACAAAAATCACTGATATACAGTAATCTTAATAAAACCAGAACATTTTCTCTGAATTCAGAGAAAACCCACTGTGTGGCATGTAGCTATGCCCCTTCTCCCTCCCCCCAGTGAAAGGCTCTACAGAAGTGTTCCAGCTCCTGAATTTCTTAGTTCCAGTCATGCTTTTAACCCCATTTAGCCATTTTTTTTCCTCTTTTCCAAATGAAAGTCTTTTGGATGATGAGCTAGTGGAGATGTTAGAATTCCCCAGTGCTCCACTCCTTATTTACTCTGTTTCCTTCGCTTCATTTTCCTCTGTGTTTTTTCAAGTCTAGAAGGTCATTGATAGTGTGAAATTCTAAAGCCTTGGAGAGTGAGTGAGGAGGAAAGGGCAGAGAGAAAACACTCCACAGAACTCAAAAATGAGCACTGAGAACAGCATTTTAGAAAGCTGAAGAACAGGCAAACCAGTGCAACAGAAATGAAACCGGGTACTTCAGAACCAGAAAAAGATGTTAAACCAGCAGAAAGAAGGAAACCTATTTCCTTTCTCTCAGACAGCTGTCCAACAGTTTCTTTAAAATGAGCTTTGAAGTCACAAAGGCATTTCCATTACTAAGAAGTCACACTAGGGAGAGTACCTGGCCACAAACTGGTCTCCAGCAGAGTAGTCAGTACCACACTGAAAAGCCATGTCGTGGTGGGAAGGTCTTTCCAAAGGAAGAGGAACCAGTGGTTTCTGAGAAGGAAAAGGGCTGTTCCAGCTCTGCCCCGAGTGCTGCCCTGTGAACACAGTGATCTGCTCAGCCAGCGTCTCCACGGTGGTGCTGCAGGAACCAAAGATCCTGAAAAAAGCCTGCATCTCTTGGAGAGAAAAACGCACTTCCAGGACCTCCCGCCGCGGCCTCAGCAGCTGCTCCTGGCTCAGGAGCTCGGCCAGAGGGCAGAGCCCGTAGAACTCCGCTTCCCTCCTCAGCCTCTGGTAGTCTGAGAAATCAGCAGGTAGGGAGACCTGCAGAGTCCTCAAGAAGTCGAGGATGTAACTGAACAAAGCTCCATCTCTGTCCACGAAAAACTCTCCGTTCAGCAGCTGAAACTCCTGGTCGTCGTTGCTGAGCATCCGCGCCAGCCGGGACTCGGGGAACTGCTGCAGGGTAGAGGCCCTGGTGACAAACCTCACCCCGCCCACGCTCAGAGCCACCACCTGACTGCTCATCCCACCTCAGCCACCGAGGAGCTGTGTTTGACTTGATCCTTCCCAAACTGCAAGGCCTCTGCAGCTGCAGGAGCCACTCAGGGCTTTCAGCAAGTGTTTGGAGCGAGGCGTGGAGCGGCGACGGGATCTCCAGGCAACAGAGGTTGGACAAGAGTTTTGTTTGCAGGGTTTGGTTGCTTGGAAACTTTGATTCTTGGAATTTAATGTTTTATTTTTTAAATGAACAGCGTGCACGGGCTACTGGAAGACAGTGAATTGACTGTCACAACTTATTAAACCTCCAGAGAGGCCAGGGAGTACCCCCAAAGTGTGGCAGTCGTTACGGCTGTTGCCTGGAAATGTCAACTAGAGGTTTTCCTTCTACGTATGGCTGGTCCTAGGACCACTGCAAAAAAGAGGGTAGGTGTGCTTCAAGCAATGTGTTTCAGCACTGTATGCTCTCAGAGAAGGGCACTTCAGAGAACTCAAGTGTGCTGTTCACTTCAATTGTTATCACAGAATTGCTGTGGTTGAAAAGGACCTTCAAGATCATCGAGTCCAACCATTATCTGTCTCTACCAGGCCATTCCTACACCATATCCCTGAGCAACCCATCTAGATGGGTTCTAAATACATCCAGGGATGATGATTTAACCACTTCCCTGGGCAGCCTGTTCCAGCCCTTGAGATCCAGTATGTAGTTATGCTACAGCCAAATCAATACACTCAGAAAATTCCATTAATCTCTGAAACAAGGTACATGAAAATACCCTGGAAGAGCCTATAGATGTTCCAGTGCACCAGCAGCACCTGTGCTCTTGTCACATTACACACTCTGCTCCAAGGAACCATCCCATCATTCTTCCTGGCTCTGGAATCATGAACTGGAGAGGCAGAGAGGGACAGGACAGAGATTCCTTTACTCACCACCACTTTTGAAGGAAGTGTGGCTCCAGAGAAACATGCATCTAACCAGACCCTGCTCCCCCAAAAACTGGATGCTGGGAAAGTAAACTGCAAAGTATGTCCTACCTTGCAGCTTGTTCTTATCACCCTCAATCGACTTCTCTCTACCCCTGTAATTTATGCTTGCCCTGAAGATACATTTTTGTACAGAACATGTAAACAGGAACCAGTATCTACAGCAATCTGGATGCACAGGACAATTACACCATTTGGTTACACAAAAATTACACCTCTACTTCAGTAAGGAGCAACATCCTCAGGCAGAGAGCAGCTCCAGGATGTGGATGATGAGCTCTGCATCATTTTGCAGCAGAAGGGCAATCCTCAACAGTCTCTTGGTACAGTGCTCTTCTCAACCCCTACTGCTCTTCCTCTTCCCAAACCACTTCCCTGGTAGGAAAAAATATTTAACTATGCCCTTTTAGCAAGTGATTCTTTTCCTCTTAGTTTAACATTAATGTAATTGTAGAACAAGTACACAGTTTGGCTTTTATATTTTAAGAAAAATGATTTACAGTGAATAATATTCCCATAATCATCACCAAAAGAAGATTCCAGAAACAATGTCTTTTTCAGAGCTCTGCTTGACCTTCCAGTTCATCAGTGCTCAAACGATGTGAACAGTGTGAATGCTCTGGAAACATTTTCAATGGCTGTTTTTCACTGGCAGTCTGAAAAAAAAAACCCACACCATTAGTTTTAAGTTATCTGTTTTCTTCACCAGATCTCTCTTAAGTTCTTCTGTTTCAGCAGGGACTTCACAACAGTTTATATTTGCACACAAACTGTGCAACATTATCCAGTACAACCAACGTATAGTTTTTACACTTTTCTCTTAGAAGGGAAGCTCCATCTGTCATCTGTTCCCAGTAAAAGACAGCATGATCTGCTATCTCCACTGTCTCTGCCAAATAGGACAAGCTCATGGTGAAGAACTGAGATTTCCAGCACTGGAGGTTGTCGATGACCGACTCCACAAAGGACATTCTGGTGACAGCAAGGAGAAGCAAGCAAAGAAGAGAGTTCACTAGAAACCTGCGTGAAAAGATGGAGGGGATCTTGAATTTAACAGTGTTGTTCTCCTGAGGCAAAGAGAGTTTGTCCACATCAACTAGTTTTATTCCATTCCACTGGCTGGTATCAAAGCTCTTCATCGTAGAGCTGATGTCCACGCTGGGACAGGGTAAGGGGGTTTCTTTGAGCACCTTGATTTTTTCCCTGAACTCCTGCATCTGTTGCAGGAACACGATGGGTTCAGACACATCTTTGAAGGCCTCTGCAATGTTAAAAGCCATCCGTTGCTCTTGCAGGATGGTGTTCAGCTTATTGATCTCTGGGTCATAGGCCTGCATCACTGCAAGCTTCATGGTCTCAAAGTCAGACAGGATCTCGTTGCGTTTCTGCTCCAGCGTGTGCTGCAGCTTCTCAAAGAACTCCTTCACCTGGTCAGAATCCTTGGTCAGGATCTGCAGAGCTTTCCTCTTACTGGTTTCTAAGGTATCCAGCCTGGAGAGGGCGTCTCCACAGCGCCAGGTCTCAAAGCCCTGGAAGAGGGTCTCAAAAGCCCTCTTCTCCTGGGAGTAGGCCTCCTCGATGGAGCAGAAGACGTGCTTGGTGTGGTCCCCACGGGTGGCACAGACCCCACAGATGAGCTGCGTGTCCGTGCGGCAGAAGATGTTGAGGGGCTGCCCGCTGTGCACTCTGCACACGGGCATTTTGGGGGTCACCTTGATTTTGTTGTACTTCTCCACGATGCCTTTCAGGGAGTAGTTGACCTGCAAGCTGTTGAGGCCGGTGACGGGGGTCTCCTTCCTGCACGTGGGGCACTTGAAAGGGGAGGGTCTCCAGAGCACATTCCGCACGTTCCCCTCAAGGATTCCTTCCAGGCACTTCCTGCAGAAATTGTGGGAGCAGGGCAGGACACGAGGGTCATCAAACAGGCTACAGCAGATGGGGCAGGTGAGATCTTCCTCCAGGAGCTCCATCATATCCTAGGAAAGAGAGGAAAAATGGCAACAGAATGTATGAAATTTATTTCTCCTCCGGGGAAACCATGCAAAACCCAATCAAAAAGGAAAAAGGATCAACTTTCTTCTCCAGTATCCTTAAGACAGAGCAGCCAGTCCAGTTAGCTGTGGTCTCTGGCCACCAGATGGCAGGTTCAAGCAGAACCATTTTTGGACTCTCAACTAGAAATGCTGGAAAAGGCAGCTTGCCAAACCCAGCATGGACTCTGAATGGGAATAACTCATGGACTCATAAGAACAGTTCAAGACTTGCACCTTTCCTCACTCATGCAATACACAGAAAGTTGGATTTTCACAGAAGATATCCAACCAACAGGCCCTGCTAAGTCTTGCCTGCTCTCTACTCACTCAGCCCCTCCAAAGCTCACAACTGCCACGCACTGCTGCTGTGAGAAGGCAAGAGTAAAGATGGAAAAGCCCAGCTCCAGATTTTCTTCAGCTACAGAACAGGTGGTGTGGCTCTTTGTTCTACCTGCAGAGCCAAAGGTGAGTCAGCACTCACTCAGAGTTAGCTTTTCTCCTGCTCCTGCAATATTTTTAAATCCCCAAGAGAAGGTGTTATTGCCAAGTCCTCAGCTGCAGACACCTTATAACTTACAGCGTGCTCTCAGAAAACAGATACCTAATAAAGACCAAAATGGATGACAGTTTGTATTAGCCAAAACTCTCCAACACTTAGTTTTGAGCTATAATTAGAAAGAGGCTTCCCCTGTATAAATTCCTTCCACGTTATACAGTATGTATTTATTTATAGATAGGTAATAAAATTGCTTTTATAAATTAAAAGATGTGCCACCAAAAAGAGATGGGTAAGAATACTGCTGTGACAGCAAGGCACATGAGCAAGGGGAAGATTGGATCTTCTCTGCAGGGGAAGATGCATGCTGCTGAGGACAAGAAGAGCAATAAAATCAAAACCACTGACCCAAGGAAAGCAAAGATCACTCCAAGGAAGAAAGGCAAGGTCACTCCTGAGTTTCCTTCACAGGGGGACAGATACAGTCCCAGCAAGACTTCACAGTAACGTTCCTAAGAGGTGTCAGCCAACCTCCCACGCCTCTCCAGTGAGGAGGAAGAGGACTATCCTCTGTGCCTGTTTGTCTAAGGAGAGGTTGAAAAAGCTGCCAGCTTTTTAACTCAGCTGCAGGACTAAGATCATGGGGCAGAAGCAGCCACCATTACAGCTAGGGACAAAACCCCAGAGAAAAGGTCTGACTCCATTTACCACCCAAGGTCTCCTGTAAGACCATGGATACAGTCCCAGCAAGACTTCACAGTAACGTTCCTAAGAGGTGTCAGCCAACCTCCCACGCCTCTCCAGTGAGGAGGAAGAGGACTATCCTCTGTGCCTGTTTGTCTAAGGAGAGGTTGAAAAAGCTGCCAGCTTTTTAACTCAGCTGCAGGAATAAGGTCATGGGGCAGAAGCAGCCACCATTACAGCTAGGGACAAAACCCCAGAGAAAAGCTCTAACGACTCCATTTACCACCCAAGGTCTCCTAGAAGACCATGGATCCCATTCAAAAACTTCACATTCTGTGAGAGGACAGTGATTTTGAAGCACCTCTCAAGGCTAGAACAAGAAGCATTTCTCTTCCATCCTCTTTCTACTGCTAAAAAGAATGGGCTGATGGCAAGACAATTATTTTGGCCCTGTACCTTTGAGTGTTCCTCTTCATGAGCAGCTCTCTCTTTCCAGCTTGTACTCACAGCTTTTAGTCATGATAGCAGCACAAAGATGAGTCTTGCAAGTGTGTGAAGAAGCTAATAATTACAAAATAAAATTACAATTCTCCATCTTCTACTAAAGGCAAAACCACAGTGCAGAAAATATTTGCCCCAGTCCATCTCCTTCACCAGGGAGGATTTTATTCCTTATTTAGGGAGGTTGAAAAGCAGCTCTGCAGGCCTGACAGCAAGGACTGCAAACCACTGCAGAAAACACTTACTACAACACCTTCCACCAAAACACCTTCCACCAAAACTGCAGGACAAGCATTGAAGACTTCCATGCTCCCAAAAATACAAAAAACATACACAAAAGATTTCATGATCCAAATAAAACTCTCCAATTCCATTCCAAATCCACTTATCCAGCTAATTATGCTTTACAGATATAACTGAATTTCAAAACCATTTCATGGCATCATTAAAAACCTCAGATTTTAAAAAAAGAAATGGGTGAGTCTAAAAGCTTTTTTTCTCCCCTCTTACACTAGTAACACCAGACTAAAAATACTAAAAACTTATATGACTGTCTGGGACAGCTAAACTTCTGTCTTCTTTAGGACATCAATTTCAGAGAGTAAGTTGTGTGCAGATTAAAACAACCCTTTGTATTAGCAGCTTGGTATTTGTGCAAGGAATTACAGCAACGTTTCAGCTTCTCCACTGAGAATTTCTCTGTGGAACTTCTGATCCAGGCTTGGATGGCCCTGGAATTCCCTACTCATACCACGCAGACCAAAAGGCAGTTCCCTCCTTCACCTGAGCAGCATAAACTCACTAGGTGCAAACCCAGCAGGTGTCACCTGTCAGAAAAAACAACCTGCAAAGTTTTATCTTTAGGAAGAATGGCAAAACAAATCCAAGCATAAGAGCAAAAACAAACAGTGCTCCAAAGAGAATTTCACTTAGCCTGCAACCCAGCACAGAAGGGGAGTTGATCAGCCAGCAGTAGGCTGAAAGCAAATCCAGGATTTCGCCAAGCTTCAAACAAAACAAGAAGATATCTCTTCAATTACAAATTTCCTGCAGTGGAATTTAAATAGTCTAAACGAGACTTGACCAAGTCAGGCTGCATTTCCACACGCAGCTGAGCCAGGCAGGAGACGTCTTGTCCCTCTTCCTTTGCAAAGACCTTGGTCCTTGTCAGGACCTCCTAGGAGCAAAATTTCACCGGCTTTTTATCAGGCTGGTGTATTCCATCAGCCCAAAAAGGTCCCGGAGCGGGGAAAGCAGGAGTCGGAGCGATGGCAGCTCCTCCTTCCAGCAGCAACCACCTCAGCTCTGCTCACCGCACCAACACCAACCGGAGCCCAAAGGAGGGTCGGCGCGAACGTTCTAACCCGGAGCGACTGACCTCCAGCTGCGGTAGGTGTCCAGGCGGCCAAAAACCGCTGGGGAGAGCGGCCACGCGTTAAACCTCTTCTCCCCGGCCCAAGTCTTCGGAGGGGTGGCAGGCAGAGCCGGCGCGCCCAGGCTGCGGGCAGCTCGGAAGGCCTGGCGAAGCGGGCAGCAC
>NW_008597295.1:4884-5164 GCF_000691845.1 Merops nubicus | reverse complement strand
GATTTAGGGAATTGGGGTGGGGAGAGGGATTTGGGGGGGGGAGTTTAAGGAAATTTCCTTTTTGGGAGTAAAGAGAGAGAGTTTTAGGGACTTTATAGAGAATTAGGGTAGGGGGAGGGTTTAGAGAATTGGGGGAGGGGGAGGGTTTTAAATTGGGGTGGTGGTGAGGAGGGTGTTGGGTGCTCAAGGGAGGGGAACAGGCTGGGGTGAGGAGGGGTCTCTTGGTGAGGAAGCTCCTGGTGGAGAGGAGGAAGGTGAGGAGGCAAGAGTGGGGTGTCAG
>NW_008597295.1:1815-4817 GCF_000691845.1 Merops nubicus | reverse complement strand
GAGGGGGGGACATGGGCCTGAACAGGGGCTTGAGTAAGAGTTTTTCTCCTGAATGCAGCCAGGGCTGGGAGCAGAGGTGAACATTGATGGGTTGTTATTATCCCAGCAGCTGATTTTGGTGTTTAAAAAGGTCATGGGAGAAAAAAAATGAGTGAAACCTGCCCAGATCCTGTTGTTTTTTTTGGCTCTCTGCGTGGTCCTGCAGATGTTTGGCTGAGGATCTTACTTTACACTGCCCCTACACTGAAGCCCTGGGTGTTTCCTCTGAGTTTTGCTTTGCTCACTCAACGTTCAAGGGCATCAGAACGTGTGGCTGCCCCTCACGTTGCCCTGGAGAGCAGGGAGAAGTGGCTGGTCCTCCGTGGAGCTGCCCCCACAGGGTCTCTGTGCCTCGGGTGAGGTTCAGCCACCCCTCTGTCCTTGCTCCTTGGCTTGTGACAGGGTTGTTGGTGTGGGCTGGAGGCCACAGAGTCACAGAACTGTGGAGAAAGTGGCTCAGGAGGAGCCTGAGTGAGGCTGTAGGGTCAGGGAAACAGTCCCAGGCTCTTTGGTTTCCACTTTCCCTGCTGTTAAACCAAAGAAATTCTGGAAGTGCTCCTCAGGGAAGTGTTAATCTGGGGCCAAAATAAACTCTCAGGCTCAGATTTAAGCAGTCACCCTCCCTGGGGTGTCTCCCCTGAGGGCTGGGGTCAGACAGGGGCTTTCTCTGCCTGCTGCCCTTTGTCCCCACGGGGGCAAGGAGTGCAGGGCTTGGTGAGTGGCACCTCTTGGCTCTTTTTTTTGGTGGTGTTGAGGTGGAAGGATGGGGAGGACGTGGCTCTGAGGTTATTTTGGGGTACAGTCACCTCTCTGGGTTTTCTCTGAGGAGCAACAGCAGCTTCCAGCTCCAGCCTGGGTCCCAAAGGTGTGAAAAACTCAGGGAACCTCACAAAAACTCCTCTCTCTGCCCTGGGAAACACCCACCTCCTGCTGCACGCCCCGAAGCGCACACCCTCAGATTCATTCTCCCCAAAAATAAAGCCCTTTGAGGGGGGACAAACCCCAAAAGCTGCTCCCCTTCCTCTCTTGCCTCTCAGCGTGGACAACAGCGAGTACATGAGGAATGGGGACTTCTTGCCCACTCGCCTGCAGGCCCAGCAGGATGCTGTCAACATCGTGTGCCACTCCAAAACCCGCAGCAACCCCGAGAACAACGTGGGGCTCATCACCTTGGCCAAGTAGGAGAGGGTCTGGCCTCAAAGAGGGGGGGACCTGGGGGAGGGGGTTTTTAGCACGGCCCCCCACAGCTCTTCTGTGAGGGTTGGGAGGTGGAGAGGTTGATCCTTGGCTGGTTTCTGGCATGTTGGGTGCTCTCTTGCAGCACCAGAGGGTTTTTTCTCTCTCTGCCAGACCCATCTTGTCGTGGTTTTGTGACCCAAAGGGGTGGCAGATGAGGTCACAGCAGCTCACAGGCAGCCCTGAGAGAGTGGTTCCTCTCTTTTTCCTCCCCCTGGGATGATTTCAGTGCCTCTGTGAGCTCCCTCTTAGCCAGAATCCCTGAAATTTGGCCCCAGGGAACAGACACACAACACAGACACGTTGCTTTTGGGTGTTTTTAAGGCAACCAGGCTCAAATTCTTGCTGCCCATACAGGCCCAGCAGAGCCAAGCACTGGCAGGGTGGGTGGGTGGGTGTGGGGGGTGGATGTTTCTTCTTCCCAGAGGAAAGAAAAGGTTTGGCTGGGACACTCCCCAAGTGTTTTGTTGTTGCAGTAACTGTGAAGTGCTGACCACGCTCACCCCAGACACGGGCAGGATCCTCTCCAAGCTTCACACAGTGCAGCCCAAAGGGAAAATCACCTTTTGCACGGGGATCAGAGTTGCTCACGTGAGTTCTTTCAGTCTTCTTCCCTCTCCCATCCATGGCTTGGAGGTGGAGAATCCCCTTTTCCTCCCTGTGCTGCAGCTGAGCAGTCATTCTCATTTCCCCTCCACTTCCCCACCTCCAAAATGCAGCTGAAACCTCCAGTGGAAAATAGAAAAGCTAAAAACCCAACAGAACAGCTCAGAAGTTGGATGTTTTCCTTTAGAGGAAGGTGGCAGCTGCTTTGCAGGAGTCCAGCTGAGCTGCACGGCCCTTCTCACCCTGAGGGGTGTCCCCCAGGGTGTGGGAACCCTTTTGGCCTGTTTTTTAACTCTGTCCCACACTTGTTTCTCTGCCAAAAAACTGGGTCTGGCCGTGTCATAACCAGCAAAGGGAAAACCCTTGAGACCTGTCTGCTGGTTGATGGTTGAGTGAAACTCGCTGCCAAAAACCCCCTCCTGGCACCTGTCCTCCACTTTCCTGCCTTAAGAGGAGAAATATCAGAGGTGAGAAGAGGCCAGCCCTGTTTCCTGAGGCTTCCTCCTGGGCTACAAGGGGATTTCTGTCCTGCAGCTGGCTTTGAAACACCGCCAAGGCAAGAACCACAAGATGAGGATCATCGCCTTCGTCGGGAGCCCCGTGGAGGATAACGAGAAGGACGTGAGTAGTGCTGGAGCCAAGGGAAACACCTTGGTTGGGGGAGGTTGGATCTCCCAGAGGCAGCTTGTCCCACGTCCTTGAGGTTGTCCCACGTCCTTGGGGTGCTCCTACATCCTTGGGGTGCTCCTACATCCTTGGGGTGCTCCCAGGGCTTGAAACTGGGGAGCTGATTCTGGGCTTCGTGCCTCCGGGACTGAATCCTTAAGCTCTGTTGTCTGGTCTCTGATGAGCTGAGCAGGGGTAAGAGCCAAAATAAAAGGTGATGCTGCAGTGTCTCCTCCTTGCAGCTGGTGAAGCTGGCGAAGCGTCTCAAGAAGGAGAAGGTCAACGTTGATATCATCAATTTTGGAGAAGAGGTGAGGCTGCTGGAGCGTGGGCAGAGAAGGGCAACGGGGCTGCTGGGGAAGGGTCTAGAGGCCAAGTGTGGGGAGGAGCAGCTGAGGGAGCTGGGGGTGCTGAGCCTGGAGCAAAGGAGGCTCAGGGGAGACCTTCTGGCTCTG
>NW_008597295.1:1252-1560 GCF_000691845.1 Merops nubicus | reverse complement strand
GAGCTCCAAGCTCTCTCCCAACCCAAATGATTCTGTGACTTCTCCCTAAGATCCAAGGCAGGATTTTGTCCCCTTCCATCCCAGAGACCTCACTTGGGCATTTGAGGCTACAAACAGCTCTCAGAGCCTCAGCAACCGCCCCAGTAAAAATGCCAACGTGGAGAATCCATTCCCCTCTGGGCAGCCACCTCTGCAGGCCTCATGAAACACTCCCCATGCCACGGGCACAGCTCTGGGCTCCCTCCTGGCACGGAGAGACTCGGGGGGGTGCCCAGGAGGGAGCCGGGCACAGCTCTGGACCCACCTTC
>NW_008597295.1:959-1175 GCF_000691845.1 Merops nubicus | reverse complement strand
CGGGGCCCAGCCTGGCTGATGCCCTCATCAGCTCCCCCATCCTGGCAGGGGAGGGGGGGGCCATGCTGGGCCTCGGCGCCAGCGACTTCGAGTTCGGCGTGGACCCCAGCGCGGACCCGGAGCTGGCTCTGGTGAGGGCCTGGGCAGGCTGCTGGGTGGGTGCCCAGCTCCTGGGTATGTGCCCAGCTCAGCCCAGAGCCTCTCACCCTCTCGGCA
>NW_008597295.1:0-324 GCF_000691845.1 Merops nubicus | reverse complement strand
CGCTGCCCCATCCCTGGAACCATCCCAGGGGAGGTTGGATGATGCTCTGAGCAACCTGCTCTAGCTGCAGATGTCCCTGCTCCCTTGCAGGGGGGTTGGATGAGATGACCTTAAAAGTTCCCTCCCCACCCAAACCAGTCTGGGATTCAAACTGCAGCGTGCTGGCAGAGTTCCTTCTGCTCCCACTGCACCTCCCAGGCCCTGCTGGACTCACCCTGGATGCTGTGGGGAGCAGCTCTGCCCCATTCCCCCCAGCAACGAGGCGGGGCTGGGGGCCTGGGCTCTCCTGGGGGGGGAGGCCTTTTGCTGGTTCCTGAGCAGGGG
>NW_008597294.1:0-28011 GCF_000691845.1 Merops nubicus | reverse complement strand
ATTCTATGATTCATGTTTTATCTTTCATTAAAACCTGTGGCTATTGTTCTGCAAGACACAAATCTACAAGTGAAGGAAGCAGTTGCTTATCACATGTGATAGCTTTTCTGAAGAAAGGACACAATATTATGATTCACATATTCAGAATGCATTCCTTATATGCACAGGAACAATTCTTGCATTGCTGACCTCTAAGAAGGTAAAATCTCTGGTGTCAGCTTCACAAATTATAAAATTATATGCAGAGGGCAGTCTCATGCTGGTACATTCCTCCAGTGCAGAAGTACTTGTTCAGAGATGGCACTGGTGTAACAGCTTAACTCCAAGGCACATGAATCTAATGAATGGGAGAGGTCAAAAAAAAATGGACTAATTTCTTCTGGCTTCTCGGGTCACACTGTTAGCTCAGCTTTGGCTTTGGGTCAAGAGGGAGGTTAGTTGAAGAGCACATTGTGTGAAGCTGTAAGATTTTACAGCAGAACCCCTGTGGTGCTACTGGAAGTCCTGCAATTTGTTCCTCATATTTCATTACAAAATCTCATTTCCCAATGTTAATGACCTGCCTAGCGTGCTAGGCAGAAGAGGGTTAATCAAGAGAAAAGTGAAGGGGGAACATTTTCTTCTTGTTAATTGTTTGTAGAGCAAACCCAGCATGCAGTACAAGAATTGAAGTAAAGCATTTGACCAAGATTACTTCATGCCAGACACACCTTTTCTTCCTCCTTACTGAATACAGAAATGTGTGTCCCTGAGGGCAACTCTGCAGAGTTCTGAGATGTAACGTTGTGACAGTGGAAAAGTACAAGTCTAAATATAGTGCATTTTGTTAAACTGTTTAAAGGAATGTTCCAATAGATACCTGTTCAAAATTGTACCTGGCTATTGGTTCCTATGCAAAACCCTTTATTAATGGGAATTCTGTAAGCCAATAATACCAGTAGGCAGCCATAGAAGGGACTGGCTGTTTTGGCAAGTATTCAGCCATACGATGGACCTTAGATTCACATTTATCTTTGACATAACCTGGAGTGCAGGAGGTCTTTCTTTTTATGTTTCTTCCTTTTTGTTTACTCACTGTTTCCTCTTCCCTGTCCTTGAAAGCCACAAAAAAAAGTACAGTTAGGTACTTCATTTCCAGAGCACTGTTTTCCATAATGGATTCTAACTCACAGCTCACAAATTTATCTATACAGAAGAAGGAAAACAGAGTCATGAGCAGGCAAAGAAGGAGACTATAACAAGCCTTTGAAGCACAGAAGTTCAGTATCTGAAAGTCCACACACTGAAATATCAGAGATAGAGAGTTTTAAGGAAAAAAAGACTAGAACTAGCAAAAAGACCACTTTCTCTAACAGTCTATACTTCCAGCATTAGAGTTCCCTCATTATGGACAAAATTTCACGATAGCACACGTTTCCTACGTAAGCCTATGAGGGGGTAGTGGAGGCATGGGCACAGTTACTGGAAGTGAAAGGGAGGAAGCATGTCCATGCAATTTTTATTGCTCTCTTGAAAGGGTTTTCTTAGTGCAAATGAAGGATTTGCAGATGGCATTTTATTCTCTTCCCCACTCACTTCTGGTTTTGATGGAACCCCCTGAGCAGGGAGAAGATGACCTCTGGGAAACAGCATGCAGAGTAACAAGCAGGTCAGAATCTCCTCACAAATAACATCACCTACTGCAGGAAGCCTAAGAAGTGTGATTCTTCATACTTTACTGAAGCTCCAAGTCTAACCTTTGACTCCTCTTTAACCGCAGGCATGTATTATGCCACATCTGAGTGCATAGAAAATACTTCATTTCCCCCCCTTCTGTTTTCCGATTTACTTACAGAGCTACATATTCCTTGCAGTAGGCTTTTGCTCACACTTTATGAACATCTCTTCAGGCACTGCTGTGATACAGTACATGCCTGCTGGAATGAGAGTCAGAGAATAAGAAAAAAAAAAATGGAGAAAAAACAAAAAATAGAGAAGAAAAAAATCTCAGCAGCAATGAAACCTAATACAGTGCAATTCTGCATTTCTCCTCACCTCCCCTTCCAAACACCACCCCCCTGCCAAAGCAAGAAGTGCTTAGAAAGCTCCCAGTCTGGCACCAGACTACCATTTTCCTGCCGAGGAAGCAAAAATATTTCAGTGTTCCCCATTCCTCTTAGGGAAATCCTGTGCTGGCACCGTGATGGGTTGACCTCTGTGGAGGGGCTCACTGCCTCCATCCACATGGGTTATGAGAAACGGATGCCAGAAGTGGCAACAAGAATGGCACAACCTGAAAAGACATACCCAACTGCTTGGACATAACTTAGTACATCATGTAATGCAGCAAAAGCTGCAGGTCAGCCCGTGCCTCATGCTCTTTGCAGTGTCAGCTGGGAAGACTCCGTTATATTTAGCCAGGGATCATCCTCAATTTCTATTCTGTCTGTTGTCATCCAACTTAAACTGACTTCAGTGCCTTCTCCTTAGCAACTCTTCATCCTACAGGCAGTACAGCTCTGCCCCTGGCCCCTTGGCAATTACAGTTCTACGTAAAGAAATGAGAATCACAAGCCATACCTGCTGTGTTCTTCCAAAGATTTTGTCAGTAAGTAAAGACAAACTGTCAAAGAGGCTTTTGACAAAAGTAATTTCTCCCTGCTCTCCTCCAGTCCCTTTTACCTTCCAGGGAGAGACCCTTCAATGCATTGTGAATCTGCAGGTGATCCTTTTGATGTTACTTCTCTTAAATTTCTGCATTGCATCTGTATGCCTACAGAGGGGCTTTAGTTGCCGATCGTTGAAAAACACATTTTGGGAGTCCATGGTAACTGTCTACAGCTTTTCTTCATTTGGAGCTTTTCAAATCTTGGCTAAATTGCTTTACTAGGATGAAAAGAACCTCACATAAATTGAGTTCTCAGGAAGGATATTAACAGAAAGCAGTTGCTTTATCTATGACAAAATATTTTTTTTTGTCTTAAAATAGTTATTAGTTAACCAAACACTTCATAGCAATAGAGGATAAAGGATGTGCAATACTACATAAGGAAAACACATTTCAAAACAGGTTCCCCTCTATCAATTACGAACTTAAATAAAAGCAACAGCAACATTTTTGGTAACTTTCCAACCCCTGAATTTAAATTAGCACTGAAGGAAAAGACTGCATTAATTTTAATGGGCTATTCATTTTTATTAGAGACGATTTAAAGGTAATTGCATCCTTCTCCTAGAATGCATGAAACAGTGCAACAGAACCTACACTCGGGCTGTAAGAGCAGCCTGACTGGGACTCTGATTCTGATAGTGACTTCCAAGTGCTCTGGATCAAAGCTTCAAGTTTTGGCTGCAGAATGTTTGTGGGCACAGTATTGATACTAGAAGGGATGCCCATCAGGACAAAGTCAACTGAAGCAAAGCACATTTTAATCTCTGAAGGTGGCCAGACCTTGGACCCATATGAAAATACAAGCCAAAAGCTGCAGGCAATGGAGGAACTGCATGAGAAGCCTCCATCACTAAGGTAAGCATCATCAACCTCAGCCCCGGACTTTTGCCAGTATGCAGATTTTTCTACAGGACCTTGGTCTGTTCATTGCAATTTGTAGCAAAACTACATTTCAGCTTCACAGATGGGAAGTTTGGTCTTCTGGCTGAAAGTATTACAACTTACTTGGAAATTTTAGATCTGGGCTTGCTTTCAAGGGGATCTCAAGTGTATGTTACAGCAAACACATCAATTTCATTAACTAGCCAAACCTCCAATATTAAAATTCAACCCTAGTCTTCCTTCTGTGGCTGAACGTGCCACTGTTGACATCCTGATTAAATCCAAATTATTCTAGGGTTGTAAAATACAAACCATAGGAATAAATCTCAGTAGAGGTGAGGAATCCAAAGACATAAATACAACCTTTCTAATTATACACTGCAGTACGAGTAGATATTCTGGAGAGATTATATGCTTGTAGTTTTATTACCAGTAGCAATGTAATCCTTAATTCATATTTATAAATCTGACATCCTCATTCTTTGTGATTCAGTAAATCACAAAAGTGTTTTATAAAAACAAAAAAAGAAAAAAAAAACTACACAACAAAACAAACAAAGCTATCTCAATAATAATAGTTTACTTTCAGAGGTAAAGTTAATAATTCTCCAGCGAAATTTTATTACCTTGACATGGGGAGGAACAAGAAACAGAAAATTCTAACTGAAACTTTACGTTAGCAAGCTGGACTTGCCCGAACTTTTCAACTGGGTTACTTTTCTTCCTCTTGCTGTCTTACTAAGGAGAAGAGCTTCAAGTTAATACTTCCATACAGTTAGATTTTACATTTGAAAATGCTGCTGTTGCAATATCTTCTAATATATAGTACCAAGCCCAGACTCAAACCTGCTGCCAAATGCCAAAGAGATAAAAAATGCCCCTAGATGAAGGGGGTTGGACTAGCCGACTGTTAAAGGTCCCCTCCCATCTAAACTGTTCTATGATCCTTTGGTTCTAAGATCACCTGTCACAGACTAGCCTAGATTGCAAATGTCCAATAAAAAAAAATTATACAAGACAACACAATCAATTTTAAAGGAAACTTGCACATTCTGGAATGGAACAAAATAATTAAATATATATGGTACATCAAAGTTGTTTAGGGAACAAAACAAACATTTCCTCATGTGAGAGGAGGAAAAAGATTTAGAGAGAAACCCTTCCTACACTGCTGCTTATAATTATAAAAATTTAAAAAGCATTCAATAAATCCTCCTTGTGCCTCACAATCTTCTTTGCCACTTCAGGTATCACTTATAACTGAATATTGTAATAATTTATGGCGAGGTTATTATACACTCATACAGATTCATGTTTAAATATTTATTTTTTTTCCCCTGTAGCAGGTTTCTTCTAATGATTCTAATAAAATATTTTGAGCACTAAACTCTTTTGCTAATCTTTTGTAATACCTAGTATTCTGTAAAAAAAATTATTTTTCCTCTTTTTTCTTTTCTGCATTCACAGCTACACAGCTTTAGCTAATAGACACAATCTCTACATGAAACTCGGAAATAACAGAGATATTCCTGAAACACTTGAGTGCAGTCCCAAAGCAAGCTACGGTTATCATAATTACTTTTATAGAAATTAAGTGTGTGTTCAGCACTTCATGTCTACAGCCTGCTGAATCACTTCTATTCTAAGGATGGCTCATCAAGAGCCCCAGCCTACAGTAACCAAACAGCTATTCTGAAGCGTGCCTGCTGGGAATGCCACTAAAATGCCAGCCACCAGTTGGGAACACTAAAGTACAGTACCTACTGCTCTGATCCTTTCTCTTCCTCCAGTTTTCTCCGGGAAAAAACAAACGAACACAAAAACTCACTAGCAACAAACCTACATGGAAAAGATTACTTTAGGAGCATCTGCTCTTAGGATTTCATCTAGCTTTCTAAGCTGTCTCTTACTATTTTAATTGGCTCCAAGTTGTCCCCAGCTTTCTCATTCTGACCTATTTTATGTCTATATCTTCACTCACATCAGCTCAGTGAGACTGACCTAAAGCCACTGTCAGGACCATATTCCCTGAGCATCCTAACGCTCGGGGTGCTCTCAATAGTGCTAGAAGAAAGTCAGAGCAGGCACAAGGGACTAAGACCTCAGGACTGCTGATCCTTTGCAGCCCTCTCCACTGGATACTCACTGGCAACTTGGGATAAACACTTGCATCTGAGAGTGCCTCAGGTCACCCCCATGTAGTGACCCAGAAAGTACCATCACCTACCCTGTGCTCCCTCAGGTCTTGGAAACCTTCATGCTTAGGAGGGTTCTTGGAAAAAAAATGAAATGGCTCAAACAAAAGAGCTTGCAAAAATGGCTTGCATTAGGCTATCTCAAAAGACAGCCCTAGCAGAGTCTGGTTTTGAGCTGGGACAGATGTTGTGCACTGGCCACACATGCTTGGCAAGGCTGGGGCCCCTCTGGCAGGCCAGTCAGAGGACTTTTCTTATTGCCCCTCTTCCCCTCTCTTCAATCTTGATTTGGAGGCTGATGGAAAAATGCAAAGTATGGTTTTCTTTGGATGGCTCTGGTGGTGCTGCTCACAGCCAAATATTACTGCTCACAGCCAAATATTACTGCCAAAAATACTTAGTTTATTTGTGGGAAAGGTGGGGCTTCTGTAGAGGACAAGAGGCGGATCTATTGATGATGAATCACAATACAAAACAGGGAAACACATATAAAATGTGCTTGAAAACCTAGCAGGTCAAAGCAGTGGAACAAGAGATCTCTAACACGGTCTTCAGAATGTATGGCCTGAACAAAAGACTGACTGGTAGAATGTGAAATTTACAGGAACTTAGCTTTTTGTCATCTCTGTTTCCAAGGTTCACATGAAATTGTGGCACATCGACATACAGACATGGTTCATCTCACACCAAGCATTATCTAAAAAAGCAGGGCATATACAGAAAAATCAATAAAAAACATCACAAAAAGGGAATAATCTTGCTTTGTAACTCTGCTCTGCGTTCCAGTGAGCATTACATGCTTTGGGGTTTGAAAGGATTGGATTTACAATTATATCAGAACTAGTCAATTGAGCACATTTAAATTGAGTTTTTGCAGGTCTATATGCTATTTATTTACTCTTTGATATTCTGAACTTAATCCTTGTTATCTGTTTTTCATCTCTGGTTCAGATTGGAAATAACAGCAACCAATTTGCAAATAAACTAGTCTATTGCAAACATGTATTTCCTGGCTGCGTGCACTGTGCAAAGGAGACTAATCCCCAAACATAGGTAGGTGCCTATGGAACAGAAACCATAGAAGTCAACCTTTGCTTTATGCAATGAAACTAATTTTTCAAAGACCTCAATATCCTACAGTGGGGTTCACATTTCAGCAAATCTCCTACAGTCAGTGGAGTTTTAATATTCCAGCACATCAGTCTGTAGCAAACTCCAAGCATATG
Source organism: Merops nubicus (assembly GCF_000691845.1). Classification (NCBI taxonomy): domain Eukaryota; kingdom Metazoa; phylum Chordata; class Aves; order Coraciiformes; family Meropidae; genus Merops; species Merops nubicus. Next base: position 21,058 of record NW_008597294.1, on the reverse strand, counting down.
GGCCATGGGCTGAAGCAAAATCCCACTAAAGCTAACCTAACGCAGTGTCATGATCTGCCCTGTCACGATGCCATGAACAAGGAAAGATGGTAAATTATCTGCCCAAAAAGAACACAGCCCAAGGGAACGTTGATTCCCTCTCCCCAGAGCTGAGTAATTTCTGTAAGCACCATGCACTAGCTCCGGTTGCTCCAGCCAGGAGGCAGAGAGCATCCCACCCACACCACCCTGCACCAGACACCTCAGCAAGCCCACTGCAACCCCATCAGCCACTCCATCACCACGCCTTTAGCCAGCTCCTGAGAACTACTCATCAGAAAACAGCTTTTAATTTTCACAGCAAGGTAAAGATTCCTGCTTTTATTTAATCGGACAACCTGAATAAATTCAGCAGAACGTTTTTACATAAGGCTACGAATGCACATACACAGTTCTGCAACTAAAATAACTAACCTGGCTTTGTATTATCTCTGTTGAAGTTAGTAAGACTTCTAACCAATTATACATTTCAAAGAAAAATAGACAGCTTTTTCCTGACATGAAGAATTTAAATTACTAAATTATTTTCTTTTTAAGGATTAGAACTTTCATATTTATCTTTGAAATTTGAAGGGATGTATGTTCTGAAATTTATAAACAAGTTCTCTTAACAGTAAAGTTAGTGTTCCTTTCTGCAAGAACCAAGGTAAAAATGGATTTTTCTCATATATATGCACAGATTTATTGGTAAAGATTTGTTTTGGTATCTTGGAAAAGAAACAAATGATGAGCCAGAAACCAAAGAAAAAGAAAACAAAGCATGGAGTTAGCAGCATTGAGCTGTTGTTGTTTTGTTTTCTTTACCCTGCAATGATAAAATAATAACAATGTTGCTTGATCTTTATTGACAGACCATGAGAATTGTTGGTGGACTCTTTGGCTTTAAACTGCTTTTGCACACACATATGGTGCATGATTTCTCAACATTTTAAGGATAAAGTATGCTCAGGCACATGTTGTAAAATACTAAAATTGACCATAATACATAATAATCTTAAATCATAGTTCACCTTTTTGGTGAGAGTTGCATAACATTGTCTTCCTTCAGCCAAAAAGGTCCTTGATTTTAAAGACAGTCACTTCTTGGCAATTTTACTGAAGAGACGCGCAGCTCTCCTGCCCACTTATGACTGATTAATAAATCACATTAAAATCTCTGAAAATTTCTAATTTTTTTTTTTTTAAGCTCAAATAAATACATTTTTTTGGTCATCTTTCCATCCTCCAGTATAGAACTACCAAAAAAAAAAAAAAAAAAAAATTGTGCTGTCCTGCTTCGTTCCTCCTTTGAAGCGGAAGAAAAAGACGATTGCTCTGAGTGCAGCACAGAGGAGTGAACCTCACACTGAGGGCACCGGCACGCCCAGTGCAGCAGCCTCCTCGCAGTGGCGGCTGCTCTGCCAGCAGGGCAGGGGGCTGCCCGCAGAGCTCAACAACTGAGGAGGCACTAAGTGCCTCCTGACAAGTGGCCCCCCAGCCGGCCCAGCCGTCCTCTAGACACAGGGTAGGGACCAGCCACCGCCTTGGGGCACCGGGGTGCACACTGGAAGGGATGGGTATGAGGCGGTGGAGATGAAGCCCAAAAGAATATGATGTCCTGGGAGAAGAGGAGGCTCCACAGGGAGGAGCAGGGCACAACAAGATACATAATAATAAAATGTTATTGACTCCTGAAGTGTTCAGCAGTGTTTTCAATCAGAACCAACTTGCCTGAAGGCATCATCATCACCTCATAAGATGACCCATATCCTTTTTCTGGTAAGTTATCTTGTCTTCATGTACCTGTTTACCTTCTAGAGTGAAAAAAGTGGTAACCTCTTCTAATGATTCATTCTCCACGTCTTTTACAAAGCATTATTTTCAGATTTTCTTCTACACGGCTTTAGAAGATAGAGTTAAAAATAGAAATACATATATATATACACACACACATACATACAAATGTATGTCTCTCCAGTACATTCTAAATGACTAATCTTAAGGGAGATCATTCTCCCAAAATAACAATATCCCTTAAAGAAGTAGAGCAAAGCAGTACACTAAGGATCACCAGACGAGTCAGGAAGTAGCATCTGGCAGGACAAACAATCTTGCTGTGAGGGGGCAGATACTTCAAACCCTGGCAGTGTGAAGGGCAAGTCATAGTCTTATTCAGCATTCATGTTTCTTCAGGGTGTGAACCACAGCACCTGTCATTACTACTGGTGTTGCCAAAACAGTTTAGGGTGGGAAATCAAATCAGTTTAATCTAAATTAGGCAAACTTCAACTATTAACAAATACGAAGGAATAATGGGAGAACTATTTGTAAAAAGAGCTGGTATCATCTACTAAGGCAGAAATCTGCCCCCACTGGTGTCTCAACGGAGAACAGCTGCAGCTGATAGCAACCAGCACCCCACAGCAGAACCCCTGATGAGATCACCCTGCTCTGAATGCCTTCTTATGCCTCAGGAGAGCCACAACACCGACACCCACCAGCTTGTATTTCAGGTTGTACATAAGAGGAAGTAAAAGACTCAAAGGGGGAATGCCTTCAGCAAGAAGCAGTGACTGCCTGAGTGCAGGGCCACCAGCAAGGCTGTGATGTTCCACACTGATGCCTCCTGGGACATGCAGTGAGGAAGGAGCTGCTCTACCACCATGTCCTCAGAGGCAGACAGTAGTGATTTGAAGCTATGGGCACTTCAACACACATGTAAGTTGAGAAATGGGTCATGAGATGTATGGTTGAAGCTGCTAAAGAAATGAGATCTGTTTGTCAACTAGCAGCAGTGATGCAGAAGGGGTTTTGACGTGATATTGAAGTAGTCTTTCGATATGTCTGCATTATTTGAGAAATTGAGAATCTACCTGCTAAGTATATGCTGCCTGCTAGGACTCCATCTGATTGCCAATTTTATCTACAGATGATTTGCTGTGTAAGTATCTACCCTCTGCAGTCTGAGGAGGTAGACAAGATCAGCACTACACACTAACTTGGATTTGCTCAATTTTCCTTTAGTTAAACTCCACTGAATTTTTACAAAATATGGCTAATGCCTCCACATGAGTCACTGAAGCCAAATCCCACCCTCACTCACCCATGCTTTTTAGAAATGGTAACCTAAAGCAGTGTACGCACAAAAGCAGCAGGTTTTACAGTTGAGTGGCCCAGGATATTATTTTTTATTTTCTGACAGACCGCTCTGCAAAAGGAAGTTTCCTTGTAAAATATAGCAACCACAGTGTTTTGTCTGCACTCAGATGATGGACACCAAACTTATTCCTACCACTCACACTTCACTTCCCTAAAGTTAAATCTGTGATAAAGACAACCCTTATGACAGTCTTACTCTGGCTGAGTAATATTTTACACGCAGTGATCAACTTCAGCCACATTCCAGGGCCACATATAATCCCCCAGGGTACCTCCAACATGGGAAGCTGCCTGGCAGGCAGGACCAGGCAGAGAGAAAGGCTGTAGCAGACTGACCCACTTTTTTGTCCTGAGGAAGGACAAGACCAAGACATGAGACTGCTACAAGTAGAGGGTAGGCACAAAGGAAAATGAGGAGGTGGGGCGGGAGGGAGGGGAGTGTGTGTGTGTCCTCTCCTACTTTTGGGTTGGTACTCACAGCATATCCAAGACCAAACTCATCCAAGTGTACAGGTAAAGAAGAACCAGAGGGCAATGGTGAGAAGAGGCAAGGGCAGGACCTTGCTTAAAGGAGATGCTTCAGGTAGCACTTCAGAAAAATGAAGAGACAGTGGCATAGAAGCATCAAGAAAGGTAGAAGTCCAAGCAGGTCTGTTTTGAGGAAGATCCTGGTTTACAGGCACATTTGTTGTCCATAGTTTTTAAAAAAGATGCATTACAAAAACATTTTACTTATATTCAGTGTTGAACTGATGTGTATTAATTTGCTGAGTTAAAGGCTGGGGTTGAGCAGGAAAAGGAAAGATTGAGTTTGCACAGTGAGGAATTATTCAGCATTAATAAAATTTCCAACTTTGTGTAAAACAATTTTACCTGCCCTGAAAAATAAAAGTCTAAAACTGTCTAGATACACAGGAAGGAAAAAAAAAAAAATAAAAGAGTTATTTCATTGCTGCAGCCAAGGAAAATACTGAAAGCTGCATTAGAATCATAGAATTGTTTAGGTTGGAAAAGACCTTTAAGATCATCAAGTCCAGCCATTAACCTAACTCTGTGAAGTCCACTGCTCAACCATGTCCCTAAGCACAGTATCTACATGACTTTTAAACAGACCCAGGGATGGTGATTCAACCACTTCCCTGGGCAGCCTGTTCCAGTTCTTTACAACTCTTTCTGTGAATGATTTTTTCTTATTATCCAACCTAAACTTCCCCTGGTGCAACTTAGGGCCATTTCCTCTTGTCCTATCACTTTTTACTTGGGAGAAGAGATCAACATTCACCTCTCTACAAACTCCTTTCAGGTAGCTGTAGAGAGCAATAAAGTCTTCCCTCAGACTCCTTTTCTTCAGGCTAAACAACCCAAATTCCTTCAGCCACTCTTTATAAGACTTGTGTTCTAGACCATTCACCATCTTAGTTGCCCTTCTCTGGACCTGTATACTAACTCATCAGGAAAACACAGTTTGATAATTAAGAAGAAATAGTTTCGCCTGTTTTCTGCCTTTTTATATGAAAGACCTGACTGATGGAAAAATAATCCACAGGAATGCTTTTTTTTCTTTTAGCCAAGGAGCCCCTCCCAGGGAGCTGTCAGCCAGGAGGCTGCAGGGGCAGCCCCACACCAGCTGCTCGTCCTCCCTTGCCACTAGCCTCCATATTTCAGTTGCCTTCCAGGTACTGACCATGGAACAGGGGAACAGGTTTAGCTCTTTCCAAGTGAAGGACAAGCTCCTCTTACCTTTCATCCCAACAGTGACCGCAGGGGTAGATCCCTGCATTCTCCCTGCCCCGACAGCACATCAAGCCTTCCAGCACAAAATATGGAGGAAAATTTGATGTTCATCACATAAATGGGTTGTCATGGGTGCACACTCTCTGCCTGTTGTATTAAAATTTCAGGGTGATCAGCATCTGAGTATGATGAACATCATGAAAGCTCAGTTGCTTGATTGAATCAAATCACTCTAACACAACTGGGCTTATTCCTGGGTGCAAATCAGGGACAATCAAAAAATAAGATCTTCAACAAGCAAACACTCCAAATCCAAGTAACTGTTCAGTTTGTGAAATCAAGGCTAGAGATCTTTTTGTCCATATTAAATGTTATTTGTCTTTCACTTATAGTCGATGTAAACAAATAGCCACACTAGCTGAACACCTAAACAAGACTCAGTCCTGCTCCCTTTTTTTCTGGAAATTGTTTGTTTCTCCTTCCAGAAATACATTATTCCAGCATCAGTGCACATACGAGTCAACCCCAAGCACTAGTATCATCACGACCCTTTCTGCACCTTAGCAAAAAGTTTCAGGCCAACAGAGTCTCAGTTCTTGGAGCAAAGACTTTCAAACACACGAAGACCACGGCAGCATGGGAAACCTCCTGAGGCTGCAGGCACCCAGGACTCAGCACCGGGAGCCTCCTGGATGTTGGACACTGACCCGACATTCCAGTCCGACCTGCCACATGCATGAGCACAAATGTGCAAGGTACACTTGGGACCTAAACATACCCGCTGCGCCAATCTGTTTGCAAGAGGGACTCAGAAGAGAAACGGGTTCAGTAAGAAGGGCTCTCAGTCCCAAATTAACTGCCATCAAATATGGGTGCAGAAGATTTTAATTAGTAGTTTAAGAAACACTTCATTAAAGAGAGAGAGGAAAAGAGAAACAACAAAGTAGGCTTATCTCTTGAATCATGAAAGGAACAAATCCACAAATGCTGACAAATTTCTTCTAATTAGTCTTTAGTAAACAGCTGATGCCTCATTAAAAAAAAAAAAAAGACAAAACCCCCACCTAACAGCCCCCCCAAACATACATTCTGCTTAGTTATAAAGCAGTCCTATCTGCCATAGACTTTCCTGAGGGCAGAAGACTGTTCCCTTTTGATGTTACCAAGGCTATTTATATAGACATTTATCATCATTTCTTTGAAGTTCATGTGAAAAAGATCCTAAAAGGTCCTAAACGGATATCATCTATATTTTACCATTAGTGACTATAGAAGGTTAGTGACTCATTTGTGATCTCACTCTAATCAGTGGCATTACTCATCCACTTTGACATGCACAAGATGAAACTCTAAACTTGAAATCCTAATTTCCTGAAATCAACAGATTTTTTTCTAGCAATTTAACTGAGTTCAGGATTTAAAACTGAAGCTTTGAAGGGAACAGAAGTTAGTTAGTTGTTTGTGAAGGCCTAACGGTGTCTATGTGCTTTAAATCCCTCTTAAATCTGGTCTGAGAGCACCGGTAATGTATAGAAGGTTATACCTCTATCTCTGACCCAAATACTGGCAAACTCAGACGCACAAAGTAAAGCCACATACACTTCTGGCAGGTTTTAAAGCAAAAAAGTCTACAGAAAGAGATACAAGTCTGCTTGCCTTTTTTTTTTTTTTTTTTTTTGTAACAATCTACATTCCCTGTATGTGCAATAGTTAGCAGTCTACACTCATATTTTGCCTTGTGTTGAATGCCAAAAATCTGTTTCCAACTTACACTCCAATTTACAGACATTGTGGTATCAGCCTCATGATTTACACATGTGCTACCCTTGGTTCCCTTGTTTAACAGCTAGCTCCAGGGGCAAACATTTTCTTCTGTTTAGAAAAAGAAAAGCAGGAAAAATATTCCTTTTTATAAAGCCAGTTGTATAGACAGTATGGATTATAAACATATCAAAACATTATCTTCCATATACATATTTCTGATTATTACTTTATTAAGTAGGGAGAACACACAGTGTTTTTATATGATATATTCAAATTACATCTTGTACACTTTAAAGTCAGTCTGAATCAACATATAAGAAACATAAACACACTTGCTGGCCAACACTTAAATGCTGTATCTCATCTTCACAGCTCCAGCATCCTGGAGTGAGCTGGTCCATCCCCTTTTTAGGAGTCTTTTCTGTTTGCTAGGACAGCATTTTCTCCCAAACAAATGCACTACGTGCCATGTATCCCTAGAGAATCTTCTTGGGGGAGGAAGGAAATAAAAAAACAAAAGAGAGAAGGAAAGTATTTACTTTTCAAATGTACTATTTAACTCTGGGCATACATGCTTTCCTGTTTAATTTCTTCTAATACATTAGGATTTGAGAACAGGACTACTATACAGAATGACTATAGAGTTGTTAAAGTAAAAATCCAGCTTGAAAATCCAGGTTATTCGTTTACCTAAGGAAGAGTCAGAAGCATTTTTGCTATAGAAAAAAAAAAAACAACCCTTCAGGATATGGTGTTGTAGCCTTTTTCTATTCCATTTCCTGTTTGGATTTTTATTTACTCATATTACATAGTTCAAGCTTCTTTATGTTGCATTATTTTGCAGCTGTGACCATTGCCTAAAGCCACAAGATGTATTACTGGATTCAGAACTACAAAAAGAAATCCTAAATACAGTCTGTCATTTGCTGGGTAGCTGGTTCATGGGACACTGCTCTGCCCCAAACTCCGCCTGCTCCCAGCCTCAGCGACTGGTTTCGGCTCACTAGGAAACCTCAGAAACTCTTCTGTTTGTCCCCTTCACCGACGAGGGTGGTGCCGACGCTGAAGTCACTGATGCACCTAAGTGCTGAGAGTATTCTAGTCAGAGCAGCATGGACAAAGCCCAGCCAGGCCCTGTGGCCATGCTTTCCTGCAGGCACCAGGTTTCATCTTGGCCCAGCCATGAGGCCAGCAGGACTTCAAGCTACTCTGGATCTGTCTCCCATAAACACAGTCACCATTAAAGGTGCTGGGATCCTCAGGCCACAGAATCCTGCTTCCCCACCGTGATCATCCAGCAGACTTGAGATTATTTTAAGGTCTTCACTAGTCATATACAGGGTGACCCTGTAGACCAGGGCCAGTATCTTTGTGGAGAAGTCTCAGGTATACAGCTTAAGACCTAAGCTTTCACTGCTGTGTATCTTACGAGCACTGCATGGATCCACAAGAGTCCATGGACTACAAGCGGAAAACCACAGAATAAGTTCAGTTAGGAGTAGCCTCTGGAACCCACTCCAAAATAAGCACTGCTCTCCCTTCACCCACTGAGGCAGTCGTCTCCTCAGAGGATGCATCTACTTTGCTCAGATACTATTTGCCCTTGGTAGATCCATGCTGAATGTTCCCAGTCATTACCGTAACACTTCTAGGCCTGGTCATGGCTTCTGTTTGCTCCATCCAAGGTACTGAGGTCAGTCTGACTGGCCTAGATCCTCCTTCCTAAAGACGGGTGTGACATTTGTTTATCTCCAGTCTTCAGGAACCTCCCTGATCTCTATGATCTTTCAGAAATGGCAGAGAGACCTTACAATTGACCAACTCCCACAGCACCTCCAGATGCATCCTATCTGGTCCCACGGATTCATGCAAACCCTGTATAATATGTGTATATAATAAAGGGACTGTCTTTAAGACACTGATCTTACAGACTGGACATTTAAGACACAACCTTGTGTATTTACAAAATAAAACCAAAATCATGCACGCTCTTATTTGTTTAAACATATCCCAAAATGCAAGGAAAAATACAAATAACAAACTTGCTTAAACGGTTAGTTATATAGAAGCAGTTTATCCCAGACATCCTAGCCCCTGGAGTATGAGGTTTACTCAGTTTCCTGTTCATCTTTTCTGCCTTTTTTTCCTTCCTCTTCCAGTCTTCGCTTCTGTTTTTATCTATCCCAAGCTTGGAGATTTTTTTTTCCATATCCCCTACCACACCACAACCACTCTTACTAATGTTACAAGCCACACCCCTAAGCTCAGGAAGGATGAGATGTGCTTTCAGTACACTGTAGAAATGAAGGTGTCTTTGTCACTGACCTTTTGTAATCATATAGAAAACAAGCTAAGAACAGAAAGCATAACACATTAACTTCCATTCTTCAAAAAAGCAATAAGCAACTTTCCTTATTAAGGAGTAGTATCCAACCATCAACAAACTCTGTGGTAACAGATGTCACAATACTAGCATTACATTCACCTAGTCCTGGTACATGGGACATCCAGACAACGGTCCTACACTAATTCTTAATCCGTGCACTTGAACTATGTAAATGTGAAGTCCTTTATCTTATTGATAAAATATTGCAAACAATGCAGAATCTCTCAGTCGGTTCCATGCTCACAGACACCCATTCCTCCACAGCATGGCACCATGGCTTGAATTCAGATCTCCTCTGCTGGTTCCAGTGAAAGGACAGAGCCTGAATGAGTGGCACTTGCATTGTTGGGGAAGCCCCAGATGACAGTCCTAGTGTAAGCCTGCTATGAATTCAGTGATGCTGGTGAAACAGTTCAGCTGTCTTCCCAATCCAGGGCTGAAGGCAGCTGCAGGATCACAGAGGTTAACTGGAAAATTGTTGGTCTGGATTAGACTACATGGATGTGAAGATACCTTAACTTAAGATGGTGTGAATGGCTGCCATCGATCAGAGCTTTGATCTCTAGACAATATTAGATCTTGTCTCTAGGCAATGGCAGTTCTTAAACTCAATGAGTATGCTAACAGCCTTCATTCAGGTGCCAGGAAAGCAGCTGCTGAATACTTCAAGGGACCGAGATAAGGAGACTATAGCAGCTACTGCCCAAGGCAATTGCACACATGATAAAACCTAAGTAAGGCAATACTTTTAATATCCTCAACTATTTTATTTTAAAAAAGCGATTAATTCGTTCTCCATTTATCCAGGAAGAACAGAAGTCAGCATATCCATTAGCTTCCACTGTATCTGAAATTGCCTAAGAAAATTTCACCGAAGAGCCATCATAGCTTATTAGCTCAAGGGCAACGTTGCTCCTGCTGCTTCCAGGGTCTGTGGACAACCTGACGACTTTGTGTTACCCAGGGCAAACGCTCTCCAAAACCAAGGCAGCTCCCAGGCACAGGAGGCAACTAAGATGGACAGACAACTGGCTGTGCTCAGTCAGCTAAATCCGATGGGTTTTTCTCAGCTCTGCTAGGCCTAGCAGAATCACGACTTTGCACCAGTTTTCTGGGCATGCATGGCCTTCTCAGCCCTCTCTCAGCCGAGTGCATCTCTGTTCAAGCTAATGAAGTCTTCCAGAAACAGGAGCACTGAAAAGCAAAACGAAGAGATGCTGAATGGCTCCAAGAGCCACTTTCCTTGGCATGGATGGTGGGCAGATCCTGCTGCATCCTAACCAGCCCCCCTCAATGCTGCTCTCATGCCTTTGCATCATACTTCCCATCCAGGCCTCACCTCATCCACAGGCCCCTCTCTTCCCCCTCCCATTACCCCAAGAGATAAAAGTAGGCTGCTGGAGGCAGGTCTTCAAGCAGTCATTTTGCCAGAGAGATAGAACAGGCTGCTTGGTTTTGTTTTGTGGGGTCAAGTTAATTCTTTTTTCTCCTTGATCTCTCAGGTCCTGCTGGTTTTGCCAATCTAATTTCATAAAGAAAATCTCAGACTTACTCTAGCATGGATTAGAAAAATACCAGTCCTCTGAAAACTCAAAATCATCCCAGTCTATGAATGCAAGAGAAGATGTATCAATTAACAACAAAAACAAATCCCCCACATGACAACCCAACCAAAAAAAGAAACCAAACCTATTAAGAGAAATAAAATTAACTCGTATTTCTCCCTGATTTTGTTTTCTCTGTCAAAAATTAAAAAATAAACACTTCTAGTTCTACATAATGAAACTGTGATATTTTTAAGCCATATAAATCTCACCAGTAGTTAATGTTATTTTATAAAATACTAATATTCAATACAGATTTTAAAAGAAAAAAGGCAATAACAAGGTATTTACTATGTTTCTAGAAGCCTGAGGTATAGATTTATTTAAAATACACTGTAACATGATTGTTCCCTTAGAATTATTATACAGCTATCATCTCATATAAAATTGAATGATTAACATACTAAAACAAACTTACTTAGAAAAAGAAAAGCTCACAACATTGCATTTTAGGCACAACACTGTATTCAACTCCCCAAAATATCCTGGAAGTGCCAAATCTATGCTTGACACACAATTCATACAGTCCTGCTAAGAAAGGAGTTAAACCAGGCAGTGCTGGGGATGTGGGCGTGCAAACACCATCTGAAGACATCTTTGTGGTGAAGTGCTGTTTTGATTGTGTAACTGGAGGCCCAGAAATCACACCAAGGAACAGTTATGTTTTCTACTACAGTGGCAATGATCTGATTAATTAAATCTGGTTGATATATGTCACTAGCAATTTTTATTAGCAAATTTGCCCCAGTGTATTTGCAGACATGACATTAATGCTATCTGGGGACTGTGCCACATCAAAAAAAAAAAAAGGCAGGATTTTTGCCTGACCTATGTCTGAGAAAGTCACCCACATAATATGTCAAGAAGGAAGCTTGCTGAACACATTGTGCCCTTAAAAATGCTATTCCAGGAAGAATCAGTCACCATACAAGTTGCTTCCACAGTTCACCACTGCAATTGCCTGTCCTACATGAGCTCTATAGGCTAATAGGAATGATCTCATTTGGAGCATAAAACTAAAACACAACGTATGACTAAAGTATCCAGCAAGGAATCACTCACAAAAAAAAATCTTGGGGATGTTTGTGTGTTAGTTTTAAAGGTCAAAAATCTTTCCAGGCAGAATGACAGGGTTCCACACAATTTTGCACGCAGTAAGAATCATTTTGGTTATTACAAAAACATATATAACAAACATGACACAGACTTTTTAAAAGTTTACATCATCTTTCCATTATTCAGCCCTCTTTTGCATGCTTAGAGATCGCTGAACCTTCATCACCTCACTTCTGCTCATTTTGTATCACATAAATTTCTGTTCTGTTGTATCTGCAGACCTCACAGCCATTTAAATATATAACTGAACCCTGAAGGCTCAATTATGTGCATCAAGAGCAGAATAAAGCTACATCAAAATATTTTGAGGGCTGAGAAGATGCTTTACCTAAGGAACACTCAGCCACCCCAGCCTTTGGAGCGAGTGCTGGAGGGGTTGTGACACAGAGCACACAGTTTGCTCCCTCTGCTCCCTGGGTGCCAGCAATGTGCTCTGAACAAGCCTAAGTGGGTCTTGCTCCAGCTTCATCCCCTTAGGACAGTTCTGGGACAAAAAAGAAAGGAAGGTCCTCAGCAACCTTCTCCTTCAAACACCCAGTCTAAAGCTAGAAGTATTTCGTCCCCAAATCCCTGTACATACAGCGCATCACTTCTGAATTAATGTACCATACAGTCACAAGCACATAGATGCCTTCTCTTTAACCATACACTAACTGAATATTTAGGAAGAGGAAACAAAAAGCATATTGTGTTGATTTTTTGCCTGTTTGCAAGGTACTTACATGGTCAAAGACTGGACCAGCGTCAGTTACGCCTGATAAGCCCCCAAGATATAAGCACAGGTAAGGCTATCTTCAAATTGAACTGTAGGTGTTTGGTTGGTTGGTTGTTTTTTTCCCATGAGTAAATAAAATGTTTCCTTGTGCTACACAAGTGGTATTGCAGTTGTTCTCCATGACTTGCAATCAAACGTAATGGCAATGATGGGTGCGTTAGACTGGAGCACAGAAGACTGGAGACCCTGCTTCATTAGCATGACAGGTAGACCACCCTACCGCAGCCAGAGCTTATTCTCAGTACCTTCTTACCAATTAGGTCAAACACAGCTCTGGAGAGACACTTCATGGGTGAGACACTGATGTTTACTTTAGGATTTTCCACCTTTTAGTCTCTGTGCCATGGCTGCTGCTGCTGCAGCAGCTCATTAGTATTAATTGGTATTGTCTTTTATGACACATTTGACCAGTAGAAACCATTCCCATATCACCAGTTCATTCCAGAGGCACAGAGCCCATCCAGAGCCACCAGCCTGAATTAGTTCTGGGCTAGTGATCAGAGTGGAAAAGCTCCATATCCTCTTGTTAACTCAATGAGCTCTTACTAGCATAATTGCACCACATTAGCTCAAATAAGTGTAATATTACTTCTCCTAGCAGTTAAAGTAGTTTTCTTCCTTTTTAGAAAAGAAGTTCAGAAGCTCATTATATTCTTTATAGAATCACAGACAAGCATTTGACCTCTCAAGAATAAATAATAAGTATTTCTGTAAATTTAAAATATCATTACACTAAAAAAAAAAAAAAAAAATAAAAAAATTGGTCCTGCAGTTTAATATTTCAGAAGAAAAGGAGTTGTAGTACAGGACATGCAGGTTTAGAATATCCGAGGTGAGTTACTGTTTGTCTTTTCACAATGGAGGACAGACAGGGAACATTTTCCTTATATACTGCCTTGGCTTAACCAATAAGATCATCTCATATAAAATATAATGCCGTTGTACGAAACCTAAGACAGTAACAACAGGTTTTTAAAATACCCTTCTGAGAAGTACAAAAACATTAGACAAATAACAAACTGTAGGAAATCATGAATGTCTACCACTTCAGGACATGAAAACTGTCAGGTCAAGCTCTCATCTCGTGGCCAACTAAAGATCTTACTCAGCTCACTACAAAAAGAAAGAGGGGAGAAAGGAAAATGAGGTTCAGAGACTCCTGATGTATCCAGTAGCAACTCCATCCATGCCCCGTAAGTTCATATTCTAAGCAGGTAAAGAGCAAAATCTGCTTATTGAATTGAAATTTTAAAATGTGAATAAATCAAAATGAGCAAAGTTATATGCTAAAACTCACAGCCACCTGTTACAACCTACTCCTCTCAGTCCTGCATACTGTATAATATCTTAAAGTTATTGCCTCCTGACTCTTAGACGCCCTTAATAGAAGAAATTGGCTTCTGCCTTGAATATACCACTTAGCTTCAATTAACTGTGGAGTGTCTTGCTGTACTGCCCACACTGGTGAGAGCAACTCGAGAAGCTGTGGTTGCTGCCTGCCTAGCACGTCACGCAGCGCTGTGCCCACATCTCCCAGCCCGTGGTAATCTGATTTGGTAAGTGCTCCAGCAAAGCTTTGTGTGGAGAAGCAAAGGGTGATGTGGAAGCAGAGAAGACATGCTTCTGCACAGGCACCATCTTCACCTTCATGTTTACAGCTGGATACCCTGGCTCAGCTTATCACCTTATATGCCAACCCAAGTACCTACAAGCAGGGCAGGTGTCTTAGACTAGCCTCCCGGGCTGGTTCTTGCTCACACACACACTCACCTTTTCCTCTGTGCTGCTCATACCTGTGCCTTCCTTGGCAGCTGTCAGCCTGGAAGTCATCCGGAACAGGGACTATGTGTCTTGTCCTGTCTGTAATGCACCAAGCACCTGGAGGTTCACTAATGGGGCTCTCAGATGTCAGAGTAATTAAGATCACTTAGTGATCATAAACTACTAAATGAGATGGCTACTGTGTTCACTCAAGATAGTGCCATTGCTTAATAAAGTAATCTTATAATTAGTTTGAATCAGTTAAAATTTTTAACTCGTCTGCTTTAACAATGTCAGTGTGTTCCCTCTATCAAATTTCAGTTAAGTGTCCAATATTTGACAAGCTTTGCCAGATGAGGGAAGTAGTTAATTCATTATGTGCTGCTTTGTAAAATATTTAGAGATAAAGATATTCTTAACCATGACCTTCTAAAGTTTGAGAACAGAAGATACAGAAGCAATTCTAACTTTTGGAATGAGCCACTTTTCCACATTTACATTCTTTTTCCAGATAATGGGAAGAGTTTATGTTCATATTTATCAATGTTATGAAAATCACAGCATTTATTTACATGACAGACATACAGCACACGTCTCAAAAGTACTTTGATATTGACAATTAAAGCTGGAGCTGTACCAGATTTACATTTGCATCTTGAAAAATTATTGTTGCTGCCACATTAATATTACATCAGAAGTTAAAAACTCTACGGATGATTTTAAGTGGATGGCTGTGAAACCACAACAACGGTGCAACCATGTGCAAGAAAGACCTGGAGGGATTTCCTTTCCTGACACCGATTACTTTGCACAGCAATGAGAGCATAATTTCCATTTCAGTTTGTGCCTTGAGAAGTTTGACTTCAGTGATCAGATCCTCATTCACAAAGTTATTAGAAATTCACCTGTGATGCTCTCACAGCACATTTTTATTTTAAAAGAAGTCAGTGATCTCTAAGAGAGCAACATTTTAATTCTGCAAATGGTATAAAATTGATCATTCCTAGGTTTGCTTCAATACTGCAAAGCAGATTGGCTTAATTCTTTCCTGAGTGTTGTTCAAGGTTAGGGTTTAAGGAAAAATTAACAAGACACACAAAGTAAATAGTTATTTACTTTGTGTAAGTAATGCTTATTAAAAAGCAGCATCATTTGGAGAGTCCAAGAGCAGATGTGCACACCATTTGGGCACCACAGCAGTAAACAGGTAGAGAAAACAGAATTAAACATTTCCACTTAAGTTAGCAAATTATTGAAGTTGTAAGAGGAATTCTAATTCTTGGGTTGAAGCTGTGAACTCAGTGGGGCTAGTCTACTGTTACACTGTCGGTGAAAAGCTGTTGGGGCAGGAAGTGGGGGAAGAAACAAACAAGTTGTATCCCCTTCTTTCCCTGCTCAAGATGTGCACTATGCACACATGTCCTGCCTGGACAGCAGGGAGCTTTTGGGCTGTTCTTACTGCCAACAGAATCCCATGCTCCTATTTGGATCACAGTAATTCCTAACACAATACCTTCATACAGATGAAACCAATTTCTCCCTTATCCCATACAGGCTATTGAAGAGCACTGTGCAGAAACTATAGGCCAGATCCTGCTTAAAGCTTAGGTGAAGCAAACTTTCATTTACTAACACTGACAGCTTGTGCAGATTTATACCTTTACCTAGGGATCACGACTAAACATAGCAGCAGAGATTATATTTGTATTGTACACAAAAATACTACACATTTTTGTATCTGCCTCCAAGTTTTGTGAAGCCTACTTGTTGGTTTTAAATTATCTGCATTTATAAATTCTACATGGCTAAATGGAAGACATTTAATCTGATAATCAGGTTTGTAGGCATTGATATTTGGAAGTGGTTAACTGGTTAATTTCCCTATGGGACGTGCAATGCACTAACTACCCTCTCCTCTCCTGAATGATAACAGCATATAAATACCTGCTGCATTTGAAAAACTCTTAAATCACTAGTCATTAAGAAAGATTAATAACATGACTGGTGTCATACATAATTGATTATGAAGAGACTATTGTAGCCTGTATCAGCACATGTCTGATCTCTGAGCGTGTTGGTGTTTCTTCCCAACTTGGTGACTTCTGCTAGGGTTTCCAGTTGGTGCAGGCTGCCAGTACTGCCACTTACCAGGCAATTTTACTTCTCTGATTAGGAGAGTCTGTCATCACAGATCTGTACAGTGGTTTGCAGACAATAATCAGAAATATAAGCTGGAATCAGGAACAAGTAATGTTATAAAATAGCAGAGCAGATAATCTGCCTTGGAAAGAAACTGATGTACCTGCAGGTTCTGTCAGCATTATGAAAATGAAGGGGATCAGCATTCAAACAGAGGGAAGCTACACATTCATTTTAGAACATGGTCACAGTGACTGAAGTTGAATTTCATGAGAGTAGTTCAGCTCACTTGAACAGGAATTTGTGTGTATTTCAATACAAAACTTAAAGTGTTGCTGAACTAGAAGATGGACACAGTTTCTAAAGAAATTAAATTATCTTATTGATATCCTTTTTGGTAAGGTTCAGCTAAGAAAGGTAGCACCAAGAAAAAATCGGAAACAAAATTTTAAATCATAAAAATGAGCAGAAATTATCTGTATTTAATAGTTTGAGCAGAACCTGTTTGTGCCGTTTTGATGGTGGCAAGATTTTGATCCTGTTTGTTGGATTACAGCCTAAACAGACAAAAACCATTCTCATGAAGATGGCATTGAGCAAGTAACTCAAATACGAGACAGAATATTAAAACCCTCTACCCATCAACAAATAAAGCTGTTTACAGGGATTGATTCTATAAATTTGTATTTACTGAGAAGGAAGTTTTAGAATGTCTTTACATTGCATACAATCCCACTTTTTCAACTGAAGAAGGATCCACTCCAAAATCACAGAATATAACAAAATGGCAGGTAGGGACTCTCAAAAACTTTAAGACATAGTGCAAATTATAGAGTTTACAGATGCTTAGAAAACAAGAATGTGTAATTCTCCATCAGTTTGTTGTACATATAAAGCTTTAAAGGGGGGTTCAGGGGGTGGGGGAGATGCTAGCATCATCTTCCCTCCCTCTCCTGAACAAGATATGTAACTTCCAAAAGTGGGAAGACTTCTTGTCCATTTCTTTAAATCCTTACACCCCAGTAAACAACATGCTCTAGTAAAGGGAGTACGAGTATTAGACTGAAAACACATTGGCTTCCCAACCATCCATTAATTCAGCAACTTGTAGCATTTCCCTGAGTGGGTTATGCAAAAGGAGCAAGATGCTTCAAGCAACAAAATCCAATTACACTTTAATTGAAGACCTTTTTATTAACAAACATGAGCATAGCTAAAGAGGAAAATATTTAACAGCGTGATTCAATCTGTATTACCTTTATCAGTGCTTCCTGAAAATACTGTGTTGTAAGGGACTCCTGTTTATTTACATTTTCTCTCGTTATGATGGTAGACTGCATGATAGCAGCTTTCCTTTTATGCTAATACATCTAGAGTGTTAGCAAACAGCTAATGGTAGTTAGCTAACAAACTCCTCAGAGCTGCAAATATCTTCTTTTATTAATTTGAATTTCCCCAGGATGGGATCACATTCGTAGCAATTTTTCTATATAAATCACTCCAGCAGGATCATCACGGATGTCAGGAATAAATCAAATTTGCTTTCAAAGAACATTACTTGATGCTAAACAACCTAGATTCAACTGGCATCAATAACAGGTAAGTCTTTATGATGGACCTTACAGCAAACACGGGTTAGCTCTGTCTGAAGAGCTACATGCACTAGCCAAGGGGGGAAAATGATGCTTCATGCTTTAGAACAGAGCTGATCTGCAAGTACTTGTTGAAGCGAATTACTCCAGCAGCAAACCCTATGTTTCATGATATCACCTGGTGGCACTGTTATACAGCCTTCTGAAACGCTGTTTTCAGTGGCTGGCTCCTGGGAAGGCACATGATGCTGTTGCCACTCCAGGGTTACACAGGGCCTCTGCAGGAAGGTTTGGGATAGAGGAAACCAGCTGACACTGGTTTTTGCTTTGGACTTAAACACAGCTGCCCTCCCCAAACAGGCATGTTGTGTTCTTCCCAAACGTCAAGCCAACATCTAAATTACATCTCAAGGCTGGTGTTAGCATAAATAATAGAACTTGCACAAACATTTCATGTTTCTGATACTTAAGGAAAAAACTAGCAACCTAACTGAAGACCTAGGAGGTTTCAATGGCATAAATACCAGAATAAAGCTGCAGTATTACTGCAGATGTTTAAGGGCATTTGCTTCATTGAGTAGATGAGCATGAAGATCATGGAATATAAACCCCAGAAAAAAAGAATAACTGCAAATATTAACAATCTATTATGTTTGTAGAAATCAGATAGAACAATCTATACATTGTGCTAAAAATCCCAAACCAAACCACAAAACTTATCTTTCCTATTTGTCCCAGATCTTTCACAGCACAAAGATTGTATACTAATGTACAGGCAGCTCATGAACATTCAAAGCTGAAACATCAGTTGTGATGTTAAGCAAGAGATACCTCTTCAGTGTATGAGGTTAGACACCACTATACATAGGTTTTCACTCATACATACTACGTGCATTGGCTAGAAAAGCATAATCCCACTGAAGTCTCTAGCAAGTAAAAAAATCACATTATATTTAAGATTTTTCCTCTTTATTTTTACACTGTGTTCTCACATAAGTTATCCTGACAGGAGAAAAGGGGCAAGTATCAAGTCTACAAGTGGGTGGGTACCTAAAATATACTCAACATTTCCACCTTTTCCCCTTCACAAGATTATAACTGAAGGAAAGCACTTCTTATCAGTATATTTGAAATGAGGTTTCTGTATTTTTGCTAATAAATTAGCTACTAATTCTCTCCATGTTCCTCAAAATTAAAATTGTCTTAACACCAAATGTGATTGACAGGAATGTTGTCAGCAGAACAAGAGTCAGTAGCACACTGGCTGATTTAATTAACAGAACACTGGATTATGGCATGAGATGGGGCTTTTCAGATATACTACACTATTATTCAAGCTCTTCAAGGCAACTTTTTGACAGCTCCTCTTCACTTCCTGGGCTCCTTTCTCATTTCCTTGCACTCCTACCCTTCTGCTGCTTTCTTCTCGTACTGGTGCTTCATTGACCCTGCAATTCTTCATACTGCAGTGCTGCCTAACTCCTTTTCTCCAACACCTTAACCTCTGGGATCATTTATCTCTTCCTGCACCCAAGGAGAGCTTAAAACCCTGTGGTTTATTCAGATGAATTATACATCCTTCAGACATAGATTTCCACCACATGAAATTATCTCACAGCCTTTCTTTGCTAAGTAATATAGATAAAAGTTGTAATAAAGAATTTTTTTTTGTTCTCTTCCAATATAAAACAGTTTCACTATTCAAGTTTAAAAATTAAAATTAAACACTCTGTTTTCAAGTTTCCCCTGTCATTTAACAACCCCCAACCTCTCCAAAAAAATTCAAAAATTAAATCATGACAAAAGAACTTTACCCAGCAGAGTGTATGCCCATGCAAGCCATGGACAGCTTCTCCAGGAGAATGCTGTGAGAAAGCATCAAAAGCTCTACTGAAGTCCAGGTAGACAACATCCACAGACTTTCCCTCAGCAGGTCATCTTATCATACAAGGAGACCAGGTTAATCAAGCAAGACCTGCCTTTCATAAACCCATGCTGACTGCACCTGATCACCTGGTTCTCATGTAGGTGCTGTGTGATGGCTCTCAAGATGACGTTCTTCATAATCTTTCCCAGTACTGAGGTCAGGCTGACAGGCCTGTAGCACCCCAGATCCTCCTTCCGGCCCTACTTGGAGATGGGTGTCACATTTGCTAACCTCCAGTCGACTGGAACCTTCCCAGTTAGCCAGGACTGCTGATAAATAATGGGAAGTGATTTGGTGAGCACTTCTGCCAGCTGCCTCAGTGCCCTTCTGTGGATCCCATCTGGCCCCACAGACCTGTGTGTGTCTAAGTGGTGCAGTAAATGAAAAGGGAACAACCCAATTTACACTGTAGGGAGATCCCAAAGGCACAGAATTACATACTCAGCGGGTCACTCATGTTCTCACTGTGCGGGTAAGGTGTCTGAGAAACTGCACATCAACTCTTAAAACAAACTGTGCTTGCCACAAGTCCTCTGGCAGAGGAAAGAGATTGTCATTCTATCTTCTGCAAATTAAAAGAATAAAATAATCTCTCAAGTATATTAATTAGTGAAATTCATTGAAACATAGCAGGCTGCTGCCACTCCTTAATTTTCATTAACATATCTGTCCAATTAGTGTTTATAAATTTGTAAAAAGGTGTCTTTCATAAATGTTGAATATTTTATGCTTGAAAAGTCTTTGCATACTCCTATGTGCATGGTAATGCTCTGCTGTTGTGGAATGCCCAACAATACCATAACTCCATGATCAAGTCCAGCTGTTCTTCATGGCCCAAGATGAAAATCGGAGTTTAGCAATACCACTCAGTTTCAACAGGGTTTTTTTGAGGGAAGAGCATAGTAACAAGCCAGTTTAAAATCTAAAAATAACTTAATAGTAACCTGTCCTGTAGAGGAATCTAACCCAACAGCTCTGTCTTCTGAAAATCACATCTCATTCTTATTTATCTAGCAATATAAAGAGAAAGCTTGAATACAGGAAAGGATAAAATTAGTCATAGAGGACTCTGTCATAAAGGAC
>NW_008597293.1:375-7862 GCF_000691845.1 Merops nubicus | reverse complement strand
TTTCATGGCTGTTATTATTTTTATTATTCTTTATTATGTATTTTATTTCATTTTGATATTCTGAAACTGAGAAGCTTCTTTTACAAAGCAATAACTGAATCCCTCCAGGGTAGTTATGGGGCAGTCCACACTTACTTGTTCATGCCTTTTGTGATCAGATGATTTGGGATGAAGATTTTTATCCTAAGTGTTAACCAGGCTGCTTGGAGTTCTGTGGGTGTCTGTTGTGTCACAGTTGCATTACTATAAACAGCTTTGCTGAAGAAGCAGCTGTCTCCTGAGGCCTAGAGCATGGTGTTGACTCCTGGAGTGCAGTGGGAGTTCATCAGGGATAAACTGGAGCTGTGTTTTCCCCCCAGGTGTCTCTGCCCCAGCGCAGCACGAGGCTGCATCAGTTACAGCTCTCAGCAGAGGAGCAGGCTGTCTACAACGTGCTCTTTGCAAGATCCAGGTGTGAACATGGGCAGAGGGAGGGGTTTCATGTCTCTTTTTCCTTGACTGGTGTGAGAAGTCAGAAGGAGACAGCTGCTTTAGATGGGAAGGGCTTTTGGACAAATTCCTGTTCATTTTTTTTTCCATTTCTGACTGTTAAGTGTGACTGAAAATATATTGCTTGTTCTGGTAATAGTTGAAACTGTCTGTTTCTTTTTTCCTCCCATATGTTCATGCCTTGTATGAGCTTTGTATTCTAGTCTTCCACTTAGAGAGAATTATCTTCTTTGCTCTGTGATATTTATACAGTGAGAAGTGATGCTGGCCTCTCCAGATGGCTGCAATGCAAGCCTGTGTCATTTTGTGTTCTCCTAGGGCCTCTTTCAACAGTGTTGCTGTAAAGAATCTTCCTTCCTTTTAAATACACATTTAAAGATGTCCTTTTGTTATGAAGAATGTTACTCACTGGGCTCTGGCTCCTGTTGTACTCAAGGTATTCCAGTAAGCAGACTTGCTTCCTCTAGTGTTTGCCAAAAATGGATCTTAGCTTTGATCATATTCAGGTTAAACTAAACTGCAGGTTTTTGTGATCATTTTGTGACTAAATGATGAATGAAACCTTCCATACCTTAAAGCATCATCAGCTTTCTTGTTAGGCTTAGGTCCCTTTTGCCTCTTTCCCTTTTTTTTTTATAAATCCCACAGTCTTTGTCTTGTTTTTCCAGGTCAACACTCCAGTCCTACCTAAAGAGACAAGAGCAGAAAAATGAAGGCAGAGAATATGCTGGTGGTAACCCATTTGAGAAAGGTTTGAGCACACCCTCCCCTGAAAACATTTGTAGGTGTGACTAAGTGCACAATTAAGGAGGGCAAATGGAATCAGGACTGGGAAATTCTTTGGCAAATGCTCCCCTGATATTATGAAGAATCCTAACGTAGTACTCCAAAAATCTCTTCTCACTGTTGTGGCTTTGGGCAAATCTCTTAACCTCCCTGGGTCTAAATATTTTCTGAAATAAAGGTCTAAATGCTCAGAGAAGAGGTGTCAGCATTAGTATAAGGGATGTGGAAATCTGATTTGTGTCTTTTTGGTTTTCAAGTGGGTTTTGGTGGGTTCCTGTGTTACATGAGGCCTTTGCTTGATGGTTGATGCTGGTCTTGTACTGATGAAACTCTTGCTGGGTGTGGCTGGGCAGTGCTTGGAAATGCCTCTAGGAGCTTTTGATGCTTTGTCTCCCTTCTTTGACAGTTGCACAAGAGTTTGGGATCAGTCAAAAGGAATTTCTAGAAGGCTCCCAAAGTGCCTCCCAGGTCTCAAGTACTGCCCACGTCCTGTCCATGCTGCTGAGGCTCCGGCAGTGCTGCTGCCACCTCTCCTTGCTGAAAGTGGTAATGGCATCGTGTTGGAGAAATGGGGGGGGGTTTGTGGGGATTTTTTAAGCTTTTTTCTAAGTCAACAGACTTTGTAACAGCCTTGAATCCCTTAGCTAGGGGTGTAGGAATTGAGCCATTTCTAGGAGTGTGTTTTACAGCCCGAGAGGTTTTAAGTGGGCATATTTCCTCCTGAGGAGCTCCCCAGCATGACCTGTGTGGGCAGCTGTGTCTCTGGAAATAGCACATTTTTCAGATTTAAAAGAAAATAAAAAGGAAAAAAAGAAAAATGGCAAAGAAGTCTTGATCTTAACCTAGCTTTGCAAAGTGCATGAGTCCACACGTGTGGCCTGTTTCAAAGGCTTGTGTGTTGGGGAGCTCTGTCAGTGCCTTGACTGAAGCTGCCTTGCATGAAGTAGACTGATCTTTCACAAGTTCTTTGCTCTGTCATATAAAGCAGCTGTAGAATAAATCCACATACTAAGGGAACAGGCAGGGATTTATCTCCTAACATCTTTAATCCTGCAATCATTAAATGCTATGGGAGGGGGAATCTGAGGAGACCAGCCCACAGAAAATGGCTGAGCTTGTGTGCTTTCCCTATGCTGCCCCTTCCTGGGGCAGAATAAGGGGACAAAGGGTCTGTTGGTCTGACCCAGTTGTGTTTCTTCATTGTTCTGCCTTCATATTGCCCAGCACAGCTTCCTTCAAACCCACTGTCCTCAGCAGAGATGGTGCAGAGTGGGTCAGTACTGAATCCCACCCCAGGCTTGGCTCTGATCCCTAATTATGTTGCCTTCTTTCCTGCAGGCTCTGGACCAAGCTAACTTGAACAGTGAGGGCCTTGCCCTCTCTATTGAGGAGCAACTTAGTGCTTTGACCCTGTCTGAGCTCCAGACTCCTGATTCCAAGTCAACAGTCTACCTCAGTGGCACAGCTTTTAAAACAGATATCTTTGAAGTCACCAGGCAGAGCACCAAGGTATTCTGGTTGTGGTTTTCTGACCTTCCTGGAGAAGCTTGGATTCCCCACTTTGCCTTTTAAATTGTTAATTAATTGTCACACCTTGGTGATTTCAGATCAGGTTAAACTGGTGATTTAGATAAAATCAGGTGATTTTATCTGAAGGACCTTCTGAAAAGGCTTCATCTTATCTGATGTTGATGGGTACTTATAACAAAGCTGTGAGAATCTGACTGTGCTGAACTGCCAGTGAAAATCTGGAGCACTGGATTCACATGTATGCTTTTCTAAATGACTGTGAAAGGGTGGTGCTTGTGAAGGGCTAGAAAAAAAATGGGATGGCAGCAACAGGAGAGGTGGCAATCCCCTGTCTTCTCACAGGAAGTTTGGAATCTATAAAACAGGCTGTATGATTTTATTTCCTAACCCTGTTTTCCATGGTGGGAGCATTCTTATGACTGTTTAAATATTGTGAAAGTTTGAGCATAGAAGAAATTCCAGTTGAAGAGTTATTTTGAACTCTTCCTATTTTAGTGAAGAATAGCCAACTTCTATTATACTTATAACTATTATTATTAATATATAACTATATATTTTATAACTTCTATAGTTATGAGATAGTCTGCTTGCTGTCATAACCTAACTTTTTTCTTCTTTGTGCAGATAGCTCACCTCTTGGCTGAACTGAGAACTATTCAGAGTCACTCAGAGTCTCAGAAAAGGTTAGCAAATGTCTCTCTTTCTTTAGGCACAGTGATTGAGAGAAGTGTCTCTTGACAGCAGCAGAAATAGTTTAAAACAATTGAATACAAAACTTCTGGTATGATAAAATAGTGGCAGCACTGTAGTAGCTGAAAGCTGTGAAGGAAAAAAAATAATCTAAGACTAGAGAGGGTAATTTAAGAGGTAGGTAAGTGTAAATATAGGAGAATGTGTGAGGAATCTTAGGCCTTAAGGCCCAGGAGAATTATTCTCCAAAACCAGAACTGGTAAGAATTCATCTGTGCTGAGAAATACCTGTCCTGTAACCTAGCCCTCATCCCCCAAAAATGTGAGGGCATAAAGTAGTGTTTAAAACTGAGCCTGCTTGAGATAATACACTGATCAGAGGACTTAACTGCTGCTGGAGTCCTGCAGCTCTTGCTGTGCAGGTTCTGTCTTTACTCTGCACCAGCACAGGGTGTTCTGCTTGGTTTTGTGAAACAAAGGAGAATGCAGTTAGAGGGGTGTGGCTGCAAAGTGCTCACACCACTGTTACCTTGGGGTGGGTTGGATGGGGAAACCCTTCTCCATCCAACCCAACCCAACTCCAGAGTTGCAGCAGGTGTAGAAAGCTTTATTCCAAAGTCTTTGCCAAAAAGCCATCCCACCATAAGAATGGGAACACCAACATTACTTTTGTTCCCTACCAAAAAATTATGAAGCAACTAATGGCCTCCCAAAGTCTTTGATCCAAAAAGTGTGAGTGAGGGACTCGGAGGAAGCCCAAATTTGATGTTGCTATTCATTCATTTTGCAGAAAAAGCTCAGAATTGTGCTTGGTAGGTGGCAATGGAAAACCCAAAAATGGAGGTGCAAGGTTTATAGTTCATTTAGCTGAAGTTTGTTGGGTATGAGCCTTCCACAGCAGCTGCTGCCACTGCACTTAGAGGGGACTCTGTGAACTGGGCAGGGACTTGGCTCCAGTTTGCAGCGGGGAGGAGTGCCTGAATGATGATCTCCTCTGGGGTGAGACACTGCAATAACCAAACTGTTCAGAGCAAGTTGTGTGTGTACTCTGAAGTCCCTCTCCTCTCTCTGCAGTGTTGTTGTCTCTCAGTGGACCAGCATGCTGAAAGTTGTGGCTGTGCACCTGCAGCAGCTGGGGCTGCGGTACGCGACGGTGGACGGCTCTGTCAACCCCAAGCAGAGAATGGACGTGGTAGAAGAGTTCAACAACAACCCCAAAGGGCCTCAGGTGTGCAGCCAGGGAGGGGAAATGGTTACCAAGGCTGCTGGGAGCTGCTGGGAGAGCTGGCTTCATGTTTCCATTTACTGGCACCACTTCCTTTGGACCTCTTGGTGCCTGCAGCTGTAGAAACAAATGTCCTCTAGTGGGCAGGGGCAGCTGCTGAAAAGCTCCTTCTAATACTGACATCATCTGACTCCAAACCTAGTTCAAACATTGCCCAAATCTTGGTGTCCAAAGATGGTTTTGCTACCAAGTTAGGTGTAAGATGTGTGGCCAATGAGCTCTGCTCAGAGCAGGTTGGTTGTTTCCAGCTCATGCTTTTGCACTGGAAGATGTCTCTTTCTGTACATCCCCTGCATGCCAAGGAGCCTGTAAGATTTTATTGCTGTTCTCCAGCACATCAGATACATTTAGCAGACTAATGTTTTTGAGAAGAGAGGATG
The DNA here is from genome assembly GCF_000691845.1 of Merops nubicus. Taxonomy (NCBI): domain Eukaryota; kingdom Metazoa; phylum Chordata; class Aves; order Coraciiformes; family Meropidae; genus Merops; species Merops nubicus. The sequence continues at coordinate 2,702 of NW_008597293.1, read as the reverse complement.
ACAGTTGAATCTGTGGAGGAGGCTAAAGCTGACAAGAGCCCATCTCAGCCTGATATAAAGAGGGAGAGATTTGGATTGGGGTGAGAGAAGTCAGTTTTGCACACTAGCAAAATAAAATGACCTCATGTGACTTCTCTCACTTTGGAGTTGTTGAGGCTTGGGGGGTGTTTAAACCCTGATGAACTACAGTTCATCAATGAACAGATCCTTTGGTTCAAATGAATGTGGAATATATGAAGCATTGATTTTTCTGGAAATGGGCTCCTGAACTTAACTCTCTTTTGGCCTTTGAAGGTAATATTGGTCTCCTTGCTGGCTGGAGGCATCGGCCTGAACTTGACTGGAGGAAACCACCTCTTTCTCCTTGACATGCACTGGTAAGGAGAAGTAAAAGTTCCACCTTAGAGGCTACGTGCTGCTTGCTTTCTCACCATGTCTGTTGTGATGTCAATCACAATTTGAATTGTTTTTTTAAGATAAAATGTTGTTCATGGGAACTTAAAAAGCAAATGAATGTGCTGCAGTACAAAGCCAGCTGATGAATAGCAGCATTAAGGGTTTATCAATATGGAAGTTGGGCCAACCAGAGTTCCCTGTAACCATCTGTCAGATGGAATTATTTATTATGTAAATAATTTTGAGTGAAGGCCTCTTGATGCCTTCTCACTTCACTTTCTTCTTTCCTCACCACAGAGGCTCTGATATTTCAATTTCATAAGCCCTTCAGTGCTTTGGGTTTAATTGTTTTGATGGTTTTTTTCTCTTTTGCCTTGCAGGAATCCTGCTCTGGAGGATCAGGCGTGTGACCGCATTTACCGCGTGGGGCAGCAGAAGGATGTTGTGATACACAGGTCAGGAGCTGCCTTAGCAGTAGATTAAAGCTAATGAACTTAGCTTGAAATTAAACACAGAGAGAACACACGATGATGTTTCTATGGGGCAGTTGCTGTCCTGGTAGCTAGCAGTGGTTTATTAAGGTTTTGATGTGGGGATGTTCTGCTTATTCCTGAGAACAATTTGGGCACCAATCCACTCCTCTTATTGAGTGGAGATGTTTCACTCTGCTCCCTAAGCCTGGAGCCTTCTAATACCACTAATATGAGCATACAGAGCACTGACTACAAGTGCCAAAGTTGGCTTATACAAAAAAACATCTGTGATTGTAAGTACTAAAGGGCTAGCTTAGCTATTGTAAATTCACAGCAAGCTCAGAGAAACTGGAATTTAAAATGTGATTTTTGAGTACGACAGGTACCATGGCTTATCAGTCATTACAGGACTTTGTCACAGAATTTCTCTTGCTTCAGATGACCAAAACTGAGCCCTGAAGTGCATCAGACTTTTATTTTAATAATTTATTATGAGAACAGCTGTTTCTTGTGCATATCTTGTCACCTAGGCTGTTAATTTTTAAGTCAGACAAGTCTCTGGAAACTTACTGGGGAAGTGTTGATGTAATGCTGACACCTTTTTCCAAGCAGCTGAGATGGAGTGGCTTCCTTGTGGTGTGATTTTGGGGTGGTTTGTTTTTTTTCTAGGTTTGTCTGTGAAGGAACAGTAGAAGAAAAGATCCTACAACTCCAGAGGAAGAAGAAGGTTCTTGCTCAGCAAGTGCTGTCAGGCAAAGGGGAGTCCTTCACTCAGCTCACTCTGGCCGACCTCAAAATTCTCTTTGGCATCTAATTATCCTTTACCACACACGATGGAAAGGGATTTTTATACCTCCAAGGAATGGTGCAGGTTTCAAATTTCATTTATTTTGAACAAGTAACTACACTTTTGTAACTGTTCCAGAAGAGAAGTTACCAACTTCAGGAGTCCTGAAGTTTGATCATGTATCCAAAGGTTAAAAAAACTTAATTTAAGCTATTGTTTTAAACCACTTTTGAATAAATATTTAAAAACACCCATTTGCTTGTTTCTTGGTTTCCTGTATATGCTTTTTAGCTACAAAGCTTTCTTTCCTCCTCAGGACAGGTGTAAGTGAAGCAACAAGAGAGACAAGTTGGGGGTGGGAACGTTCAGAGGTTGAGCAGTGAGGTTGGGTGGGCGTGGAGGAAATAGTTTCAAGCACGATGCTACAAGAAGACTGTGTAAACTTGAGAATGTATAAGTCACAAAGTTATTTAGAGAAAATTAAATGTTCCTCTTCTGTTCCTTAGGAGCGTTTCTTTAAGTGAAGAAGCATTTCTCTGACCTGCTCAAAATACTTCATCCAATCAGGGCAGTAGATTTCTGTTATGTTCCTATGAAACTGGAACAATTTAATGCTGACGGGGCCGGGGGCTGAGCAGCGGCCGGGGCCGATAGCCGGTGGGGGGAAGGTT
>NW_008597293.1:0-243 GCF_000691845.1 Merops nubicus | reverse complement strand
ACGCCTGACAATGTTTTTTTCTCCCCTTTTCTTTTTTTCTCCGGAGGGTGTTAGCGGCACGCGGGGCTTCTCTGTGCCCGGGGACGGGGGTCGAGGCGCTGCGGGAGGCGCGGGCGCGGTGTCCCGCTCGTACCTTTCGCCCCACGCCGGTTTGGCAGAGCGGGCAGCAGCCATCGCCCCGCTGGGGCCGCCATCAGCCCCACTGGAAAACGTCCTGTACAACGTGGCCGGTTAGCTCAGTTG
>NW_008597292.1:1554-3375 GCF_000691845.1 Merops nubicus | reverse complement strand
GCTGCCGCCGGGGCCGAGTGCATGATTTGCTGCCTGCCAGCTGCCTGGACCCCTCTCCCACCTGCCCCCTGCTCCCAGCAGCTCCTGTCCCTGCTCCCCATCAGCTGCCACCTCTCTCTCTCCCAGTCCCTCTCAATTCCTTCTCTCCCTCCATCTGTAGGCCATGGTTGCCATCAAACTTCTCACTTTGCTCCTGCAAGGCCTCATCGTGTACCCACAGACAGTCATACCTGGGCTGGATGAGGCCACACGTGAGCGCATGCGGCAGCACCAGGAGTTCCTGAGCTGGGAGATGAGTCGGCTGATGGAGGAGCTGGAGCAGAGCAGCTCTGCCTGGGGAGACCTGGGCTTTTCTGCCTTGCAGCAGTGGCAGTTCTGGGCCATTGCTGCAGTCCTGCTCCTGCTCCTGGGGCTCTGCTGGAGGCTCTGGAAATGGAGCCGTGAGCTCAAGAGCCGCAGCAATGAGGAGAGCTCCAGCGGCAGTAGAGTGCAGGAGGGCAAACAGGAGCTGGACGAAAAAGAGAAGCTGGAAGAGGAAGCAAGTGAAGGAGAAAATCTTGCTAATGAGAAGCACCTGAAAAGCACTTTTGTAGAGCGCATCGAATGGCCCATGCAGAAGCTGGCTGATGGGAGCTGTGAGGTGGAGGAGCTAGTGGGTGAACTCATCCGTGTCTTCCAAGAGCTCTTGTCCTGCAGTTTCTTCCCACGGCTGGAGCCAGAGATCGGGGTGGGCCGACGCTGAGCCCAGCGTTGGGGTGGGGCAGCCCTTTCGAAGGTTGGGCCCCCCACAAGGGTGATGCTCTTGTTTCCCGCCTGCTCCTGCCCCTGAAGCCCCCTTCTGGGCACACCTTCCACCTGGAGCCGGGCAAGAAGGAGGGGAAGCCAGAGAGGAACTTCTGCATCCTCGTGGAGCTGGAGTGCACCTGCACGAGGGAAGAGTGTAGGGAGAACATGCTGTGCTTCCTCCACAGTGCCAAGGGGAAGCTGAGGAGAAATCAGGGTCCCAGCCTTCTAGACATTCTCTGCACCGACTCCCACCTAGATGTGCACAGAACCACCAAATGGTTCCAGAGGTTTGTGAGCTCAGCCTGGGGCATGGTGCCTCAGACATGTGCCTACAATATGAAGCTGCTGCCCTCCATCTGCTCCTGCAAGCTGCAGCTGACAAATGCCTCTGGGAGAACCCTCTTTGTGGAGCTGATATTTGGTGTTTAGCAAGGCAACTCGGACGTCTTCTTGACCAGCCATGCCTGACCAGCCAGGCCACAGAGGACACCTTCACCCATGGCACGATATGGCCAGAGAGCTATGCTGTGGCAGAGGTGAAGTTCTTCAGGCTCATGGCCAGGTGGGTCCCACAGGGCAGTTTACACCTCAAATGCCTGCACCTCTTCGCCTGCAGTCTGGTGGGCACCGGCTTTGATACCTACACCTTCAAGACAGTTGTGATGCATGTCCTGAACACCACAGCCCCATCAGCCTGGTCCAGGAGGGATTTCCTGTCATGGTTGGAGGATATCATGTTGAAATACCGCTGCTGCATGGAATTCACATGCCTCAACCACTTCTTCTTTGCCAGTGGGATGGTGCCCAAGGAGATAATCTTGCCCCCAGACTTTCTAATGGCCCAGCCACTCAACCTCTTTGAGTACCTGGAGCAGGATCCGGTTGCCCATGCCAAGGCACTAGAGGATCTGGAGCTGATGCAAGGTCAGCTCTTAAGACTGCTCTTTACTAGTCACTTAAAGAGATTGCCCTGGTTCGGCTGGGATCGGTTTTGTTTTCATGGGAAGCTGGGTGGGAGCTACAGGCGGCGCAGAC
>NW_008597292.1:0-1523 GCF_000691845.1 Merops nubicus | reverse complement strand
GGCGCGAAGCCCCCGAACCCAGCCGACAGCCTATTCCATTCTGTGATGATCTCATGGCCGTGACAGAAGGTCCGGGCTCGTGCTGCCTGGGCCCACATCATCTTTTCCCTTCAGAGCTAACGTCCTCTGGTCTTTGTACCCTTGGTTTTATCCCTTGGTTTGTTATTGTCCTTGTTATCACTGCTGTTCCTTGCTCCTCTTGTTGTATTAAATTCTCCGTATCACAAGCCCCAGGGTTCTGTACTTTTCCCCCTCTTCTCCTTCCCATCTGGGGGGAGGGAAGGGTAGCGAACGAGTGGCCATGTGGTGCCCAGCTTCCGGCTGGGTCTCAACCACTGCAGAGGTCTTTGTGCAGAGAGCTGTCTCTGCGGAGCTCACAGCTGATGGCAGACGAGCACCTCACCCAGGAGGGAAAGGGAGGGGAGAATGCGGGCCACAGAAAGGAGAGGGACCGCCCTGGGCAGCAGCCCTCTGCCAGGAGCGCCAGCGTTCTCCTCCCGATGGTGTCCCCAGCACAGCGGCCGGTGAGCACTGCAGTGCTGACAGAGAGGACCGGGGCCTGCATCTCCCCTGGCCCTGGCTGCCACCCAGGTGGCATTTCACATGGGCCCAGGAATTGCTGCGGGCAGCTCCAGCTGGTCAGGGACCGAGCGAGAGGCACCGCTGCTGGGCCTCTCTGTGCTCCCTGGGGTCCTGTGGAGAATCTGCTCATGGGAGACACTGACCGGGGAGCTGGTGCCCCAGAACTGAGCACACAGGACAGGGAGAAGATGCCCGTGATGTGCTCTGGCGCCTGTGACACCACCGGCACGCGTCACGGTGTGGGGCGGCTAGAAGTGCACAGCTGTGATGATGGCTGGTTCATCAGATAGACTGTCCCCATTTACCTTCTGAACAGGTTTTCACTCTGATTAAGAAGCAGATATGGGGTGTCAGCTTCAGATGAGGGTGTTGCACCTACAGCAGGTCTCAGCACTCAGGAAGCGCTCAGCTTTCGTGACTGGATTGAATGGTGTCTGGCCAGCCCAGAGTCCAGACCCACGAGGTGGGAAGGAGTCCGTGGCGGTGCTTTGGCTCAGCCCAGAACCTTCTTCTCTCAGTGCCTCTTGCTCCGCAGCTACAGGTGACCCAGCTTTGGGAGCCTCTGCCAAGAATATTGTAAGAAACGAATCCCAAAAATATCCAAATAAAACCCCAAAATATCAAAATAACAAATGCTTAAGTCACAAACACTTCAACACAAAAAAAAAAAAAAAAAAAATTTAAATCCACAACAGTTAACCCCTCTACGAATAAACAACTAATAAACCAAAATAAAAATAATACTCAAATCAAAAAAATAAATACAATACTTAATATTTTCATAAAGAAAGAAATCCAAGAATACTATATACTAATTCATTTTCCATCTTTAAAAACTACATCAAAGAAATTACTTTCTAAAAACAAAATAACTACAAAATTAACAGAATCCCAATCTAACAAAAAAACCCCCGATATATACTAACCATTACCCAAAGGAA